>NW_006238974.1:391192-423502 GCF_000226075.1 Solanum tuberosum
GCTTGTAGTTTGTTGTAACTTGTAATTTGGAACTCCAATACTTGATAGCAAATATGAGAATTATATATATTATGATATAATATGAAAATTTAGAATTGAAATATATGTATTATGATATAATATGAGACTTAAATAGAATAAAAAATTGAGACTTAAGATTGAGAGGATATAGAAAATAGATGAGAGAATAGATGATTTTGTAAGAAATAATAAGAGATAGAGGGGTATTTATAATATTAAAAATGGGTTAAAGTGTATTTATGATAACTTGAGGGTTTAAATTAAAGTATTAAAAGTAGGGGGTGGTATGGGTTGGTAGGGGCTGTTGGGGAAGTGAAAAGGTGAATAAATCCGTTGGGGAGGCCCACTACCCGTTGCCCAAATGGTCCCCAACGGATATAAATTTGTTTTAAAAAAAAAATTAAAATTGAAGGGATCTCGCGAAACCGGTAGGATTAGACGGGCCGGGACTGGGCCGGTTCGACCGGGACCAAAAGGTGAACCGGCCCCTAACTGGTCCCCTATCACGCATCCCTCCCAACCCGCGAGAAATTACAAAACCGGGTCCGGCGAGCCGGTTCTCGAACCAGTCGAAGGGCCGAGGCGGGCCGACTCGGTCCCCCTGCCAGTACTAATGTCTAGGGCCATTTTGTATTGAAAATAATGTTTTGTGTGTTATGTTTGCAGGAAATAGGTCTTGACACGGTTGAGTGAGATGACAGCTCAAATTCTGCAGAAGTGGCCACCCACGGAGTGACCTATGGATGTGATAGTCCATCGATGGGTAGGCGTAGATAGGAGCATCATGGATGTCTGACCAAGTGTAGAACTACGAAGCGATCCACGGACCGTAGGTCGACCTACGGGCCTTCCTGCACATCCGATCTACGGGTCGACCTAAGTGTGGATCCACGAAAGAGGACCCACAGACTATAAGTCCACTTACAGTCCGTCATGCATATCGGTCATTGATGAACTGGGATTTGAAGGTTCCGGCCTCTACTGAAAAGTTCTAAGTATTGACCATTGGAGGGGACCTACGGACTGTAGGTCGACCCGTGGTCTGTAGGTCGAGTTGTAGATCAAAATCACGTCGCAGAAGTTTCTTTCCTTATTTTGTTTCCTTTTTGTTTAGGACATGTTTTTCTATAAATAGGGTATGTAAACCTCATTTTTTGGGGGTTAGACACTATTGTTTACTCTTAGTTCTTGATATTTTCTTGGGAATTAACAGGCAAACTTTGGCTATTTGATTTTCAAATTTTGGTTTATAAGATTTTTTCTTTGAAATTCAGTTCGAGATATCGGGTTTCTTCTACTCTAAACGTAAGTTCAATAATTCTTATTATCAAAACTTGAATTGTGTTCTTTCAAGAATGAGTAGCTAAATCCACAACTAGGGTTGTGGGAACCATGAGCAATTAACAACGTATGAATAATAACTAAGTAATTCTTGAATAATGTTGATGCATGCATTGGTAATTCTTTCACTTAGAAGTCCTTTTAACGAGTGCACGCGTTAGAACTCGCCTTGTTGCTACTTTCCAAACCAATGAGGTATTTAATAAATTATCAATAGAGATTTGGAGTGATACTATCTAATAGTCTAATATCAATTGGTGTGAGGCTGCAAACTAAGCCATACATTAATGTGATGTCTAATCTGAGGTAACGATTAGTGTTAGTAAATTATACAAACGTAGCCGGACAAAGGTTCTGACTGAAATTCCCTACTTGGAGGACCAATCACTTAGGGATACCTATCTTACCAACCTTGCATGTAAAACACTAGAAAAAGATTACTATTATTAGGATTACCACGTTATGAGCTTATGGGGAACACATACACCCTAGTTTCTTTCTCATATTGATAACTCAAAGTTTGAATCTTGCTCACTTGTTACTTAAACAACAATATTTGTTTCACAAATCCCCCCCCCCCATTTATTTACTTGTCTTGGAAATAAGTTGACTAAACGAATATAATAGCGAGTTAAGTTTAAGTCTGAACCATATTCCTCGTGAGATCGACCCCAACCTATAAGTTGGGTTCTTTATTTGACAACTATCGCAAATACCGCTTTAGGGAGGTGTAATTTGAGCGTATCAAATATTAGCGCCGTTGTCGGGGAATAAGGCTTTTACATTAAGCTTAACTACATTATTGAAATTTACTCAATTATTTCCTAATTTTATGTTTTATTTTGTTTTTGTTTTATTCGGGTTTCTACTCTAGTGTATGCCAAGTACACAGAGTGGAGGTGAACCATTGACCCCATATGATCCAGAGTTGAGCAAAACTTTGAGAAAGATGAATAATAAATGGGTACAAAATAATCCAATCATAGAGAAGCTTGTGGAAGTTCTTGGTAATGAGAATGCTCAGGTTCTGGCGGTAATTTAGTCGGAGATGCATTAAGGGTGCAGAATCCACCAGAACCAAGACTGCGTGGTAATTACAGGGTCAAATTCAATATCGTTGAATCTGAAGGACCCATTGTTCTCCATTCTCTACCTATAGGACATACATTTGTGGTGACCTGCAGTCTGATACAGATGATTACAACAAGGGGGTTGTTTTCTGGTATGGCTTCAGAAGATCTGCATGGGCATATAGCCAAGTTGAGGAGTGTCTGCAAGAGTTGTGTGGGACGAACGGAGTTGGACATGAATGTCATAGGGTTGTGATTCTTCCCTATATCATTGACCAGAGATGTTGCGGTATGGTTTTCTAAGTTTCTGTATTACTCGATTCATACAGGGGACTAATTGCACAAAGTGTTCATGGCGAAGTATTTTCTGTTGTCCAAGAAGCTGAATCACAAGGACAAACTGAACAATTTTGTAGCACTACCTGGAGAGTCTGTGAGCAGTTCGTGGGACAGGTTCACTGCATTAATAAGAAGTGTTCCAAATCACCGCATTGATGATGAGTCACAACAAGAGTATTTCTACAGAGGTTGGGTGACAATAGAAAGGATGTGCTTGATACTATTGTTGGAGGATCATATGGTGAGTGTACTTTTGAGAAGATCGCTGAAAAACTGGAGAAGATATCCCGAAATAATAAAGCAGGGAGTACTAGAAAGTTAGACATTGGAAGAAGCACATTTGGAGTTCAAGCTGCGCCTAGTTAATTTTCTGATGACATTCGTGAGGAGATGGCTCAGATGAGGAAAGAACTTGGGTTGGTGTTGAAGCATGTGAGCGAAGGTGCAGAAAAGGTAAATGCGGTAAACTACTTGACTAGAAATCCACCACCACCAGTTGAGGAAGGCTACTATGAGGAGGATGCTTACTTGGTGAATGATCAGATGGGGGTTTTTTGAGCCAACACCCAAGGTTCCAATTTGGATAATTGGTACCACGGTCAAGAAAACCAAGGTCGAAACTATGGTAAATACAATCGAGAGGGTAACTATGTATGGGATGGGAACTACAATCGCAACAACAACTACAACCAGAGCAACTATGGCAACAGAAACGAGAGAGTTGTGCATTATGTTCCACCTTCAAATCGAGAATTTGGCAATAGGGAAGTTGGGGGGTAGTATGTCACGCATTGAGGATATGATGCAGAAGATGATGAAGAGGTTTGATGTGACTAATGAGAATGTGAAAGAGATGCAAAATGACTTGTCTAGAATCGGACAAAAAGTTGATGCCCATGCAGTGTCAATCAAGTAACTTGAGCAGCAGATGAATCAGTTGTCCATTATAGTAAACCCACGTCAGCCTAGCACACTTCCTAGCAACACCATCCATAATCCGAAGAATGATGGGCATTGTATGGCAGTCACTACTCGAGGAGGTAAACAAACCATTGATCCCCCTATGCCGTCTGAGGTTGAAATTGTGGTCGAAAAAGATGATGATGAGATCAAGGTTATTGGAGAGTCTAACAATGCTACAGAGAAGGAAGTGGAGGTGACCTAAAAATTTGTTCCCATGCCTAGACCTCCACCGCCATTCCTATAGAGATTGATGAAGAAGATTGAAGAAGGAAAATATCGCAGGTTCATTACTATGTTGAAACAACTTTCCATCAATGTTTCGTTGATAGAGGCTTTGGATCAAATGCCTGGGTATGCGAAGTTTATGAAGGATTTTGTGACCAAAAAAAGGGCCGTCAGTTTGAAGAATGATGAGAGGTTGAAACATTGCACTGCTATTGCTACAAGGTCACTTGTGCAGAAGAAAGAGGATCCTGGTGCTTTCAATATTCCTTGTACCATTGTGTTGTTGCATTTTGCGAAGGCGTTGTGTTATTTGGGTGCTAGCATCAATTTGATGCCATTGTGTATCTACAAACAGTTGGGTTTAGGGGCTCCAAAACAAACTACGATGCAATTACTCATGGTCGATAAAACTGTGAAGAAGCCCATTGGTGTTCTCCAAGATGTACTTGTGAAAGTGGAGTCGTTTATTTTTCGGGTGGATTTTGTGATACTTTATTGTGAGGTTGATTTTGAGGTTCCGATTATCCTAGGGAGACCATTCCATGTTACTGGGCAACCTTGGTCGATATGCAGAGAGGGCAGATGAAGTTCTAATTGAATAATGAAGAAGTAACTTTCAACATCTGTAAGTCTATGAAGTAGGAAAGCGATCTCAAGTAAGTTTATGTGGTTAATCATGTTGTGGAGCGAGGTTTTGATGTGTCTATTGAAGAGAGGTTGGGTGTTGATGCACTGGCGGTGACATTGATGCATTTTGAGGGTGATTGTATTGAAGACTATGATGAATTAGTTGCCGTACTTTATAGGTTCGAATTTCGTTCCAAACCAAAAAAATTGGAGCTATATATGAAGAATCGGGACTCTCCACCCGCAAAATTGTCTGTTGAAGAGGCTCCAAAATTGGAGCTCAAGGCTCTACCATCACATTTGAGGTATGTATTCTTGGGGAGAGATGGTACTTTACCGGTCATCATTGTGTCCGATTTGAGTAAGGTACAAGTTGAGGCATTGGTTTCGGTGTTGAAGAGGTTCAAGAGGGCAATTGGATGGACTATTGCGGACATTATTGGGATTCCTCCTGGTGTTTGTTCTTAGAAAATCCAACTCATGCCGGACCAAAAGCCTAGTATTGAGCACCAAAGAAGACTAAATCCTCCTATGCAAGAGGTAGTGAAAAAGGAAATCATCAAATGGTTGGATGCTGGAGTCATATATCCCATTGCAGATAGTAGTTGAGTTTGTCCAGTTCAGTGTGTTCCTAAGAAAGGGGGAATTATTGTGGTTCCTAAGGCAAAAAATGAGCTTGTTTCGATGCGGCTAGTGACTGGATGGAGATTATGCGTGGACTACTAGAAATTGAATACTTTGATAGAAAATAATCACTTCCTTATGTCGTTCATGGATTAGATGCTGGATCGCCTTGCTGGTAAGGGTTGGTATTGCTCTCTTGATAGGTATTCGGGTTACAATCAGATCCCCATAGCTCTGTAAGACCAAGAGAAAACCACATTCATTGCCCTTATGGGACGTTTGCCTTCAAACGGATGCCATTTAGGTTGTGTAATGCTCCAGCGACCATCCAGTGTTGCATGATGTCAATATTTTAAGATATGGTGGAGGACACTATTGAGGTATTTATGGATGATTTCTCTATGGTAGGTGAATCATTTGATGGTTGTCTGATGCATTTGGCCGAGGTGAAACGCTGTGAAAAGTCCAATCTTGTGCTCAATTGGGAAAACTGCCACTTCATCGTGAAAGAGGGGATTGTTCTGGGTCATTGGATTTTTGAGAATGGTATTGAGGTTGACAGAGCTAAAGTGGAGGTAATAGAAAAGCTTCCACCACCTATCTCTGTTAAAGGTGTTAGAAGTTTTATTGGGCATGCATGATTTTATATGAGGTTTATCAAGGGTTTCTCCAAAATTGCACACCCATTGTGCAAATTGCTCGAAAATGAGTGTAAGTTTGATTTTGATGATACTTTTCTGTGAGCATTTGGAGAGTTGAAAGAAAAGCTAGTTTCCGAAGCTATCATTATTTCACCAGATTTGGGGCAACCTTTTAAAGTGATATGTGATGCGAGTAGACTGGCACTTGGTGTGGTATTGGGACAGAGGTAAGAGAAGATTCTTCATCCTATTTACTATGCTAGCAAAGCTCTGAATGTGACTCAAAAGAACTATATGGTGACTGAACCAGAATTCCTTGCTGTGGTTTTCGCTTTCAAAAAATTTCAATCCTACTTGGTTGGTACTAAGGTCATAATGCATACTGACCATTCTGTATTGAGGTATCTGATGCCTAAAAAGGATGCAAAACCAAGGTTGATTATATGGATATTTTTGCTGCAAGAGTTCGATTTTGAGGTGAAAGATAGAAAGGAGACAGAGAATCAGGTTACCGACCATTTGTCTAGATTGGAAGAGGAAGCTATGCTCAAGCTTGGAGATGTAGCTGAAATTAATGATGCTATCCAGAAAAATATTGGCTGCATCTTTTGATCTTATTCGTTGGTTCGCAGATTTTGCTAACTACTTGACAAGTGATATGGTTCCATTAGTTTTGTAATTTTACCAAAGGAAAAAGTTTATGCATGATGTGAAGAAGTTCTTTTGGGATGAGCCTTATTTGTTTCATACTTTTGCTGATGGGATTATTCATCGTTGTGTGCCCGAGGTTGAGATGATGAGTATACTAGAGGCATGTCATTTAGCGCCTGTTGGTGGGTATCATAGTGGCAGTCGGACTACACATAAAATCTTGCATTGTGGGTATTACTAGCCTACCATCCACCAAGATGCTCATGATTTCGCCAAGTCTTGTGATCGTTACCAAAGAGAACGAGGAATTTCAAGGAGGCAAGAGCTACCTATGAATCTGATATTGGTGATTGAGTTGTTTGATGTTTGGTTGACTTTATGGGTCCATTTGTGAGTACACATGGGATGAAGTATATTCTTGTTGCGGTTGATTATGTGTCGAAATGGGTGGAAGCAATTGCACTTTCAAACAATGAAGGAAAAAGTGTCACCACATTCCTGAAAAAGAGTATCTTCTCCAGATGTGGTACACCTAGGGCGATTATCAGCTACGGAGGTTCCCACTTTTGTAATAAATTGTTCAAGGTGTTGCTAGATAAATATGGAGTCCGACACAATGTAGCCACTCCTTACCATCCGCAGTCTAGTAGGCAAGTTGAAGTGTCAAACAGAGAGATAAACCAAATCTTTGCAAAGACTTTGAATGACAATAGAACTGATTGGTCAAGGAGGCTTGATGATGCTCTATGGGCCTATCGCACTGCATTCAAGACTCCCATAGGTGTCCCCCTACCAACTTGTATATCGAAAGTTGTGCGATTTGCAGGTTGAGCTAGAGCACAAGGCTATGTGGGCGCTAAAGAAGTTGAATTTGGATTGGGGCGCCGCATTGAGTCAAAGAGTGAATGACATGAATGAGCTTGATGAGTTTCGCCTAAAAGCATATGAAAGTTCAGCCTTGTACAAGGATAAGATGAAGAAGTATCACGATCAAAAGATTGAAAAGCGTGAATTTGTTGTGGGTGATTTGGTGCTTCTATTCAACTTAAGGCTGCGATTGTTTCCTAGCAAGCTCAAGTCCAAGTGGACTAAGCTATTCCGAGTCACTCAAGTGTTCCCACATGGAGCGGTCGAGCTTGAGAACAAGGAGGGAATAAGGTTTAAGGTGTACAGGCAAAGAATCAAAGTTTACATGGGGAAATTGGAGAGTGTGAAAGAGGTGATAAAGGCCTATTATCTTGATGAAGTATGAGTAATCAAGGGGCCCGCATCGTGCCGCTACGTTGAATCAAGCGCTGCTTGGGAGGCAACCCAAGATGTACAATCTAGCCAACTATAGGTTTTTCTTTTAGATTTAGGAGTTTTATTCTTTTATTTTAATTTTGGTAACTCTTTAGATAGGTGTTTTGTTTTTGTATTAGTGTTGGCTAGATATAGAATAGGGTCTGTGTCTAAAAAGTGTCCACAAAATGTAAAAATAAAGTCCTAATGGTTGCTATGTGTGCATGGGCGAAAGGCAGAATCTGCAGAAAAACAGGTGTGCAGTGTTCTACGGACTCCATCGACGGTCCGTGGTTTCATCCACGGACCGTGAATGGCGTCCATAGACCCCAGGTAAGTATTCTGAAATTTCTAAGTGTCAGAGTGACCTAGGTACCAGATTCCACGGACTATGAATGGCATTCGTAGACCCTAGATACGTATTCTGAAATTTCTAAGTGTCATAGTGACCTAGGGACCAGACTGTTACGACCCACGGGTACACCCTAGATGTAACATGGCGCACTTGACCCCAAATGGGTTTCATACAAGACCTTAGCATATCATAACATAAAATAATAGAAAAGTACGGAAATATTTTAAAACTTCTATCCATACAATCAAAGTCTTTTTCATAAAAGCAAGCGGAAGTCTTTACTACACTTTTTGTCTCAACCCATCTAATACAACTTTAGAATAAACCTCTTGGGACACAACCCATACAATAGTCTCAACATGAAAATAAAAGATATAAAGGAACTAGTGAGTTTTGTCCTCGAAGCTATGAGGACTCACCAAGATCTTGAACTCCTTTGCTCCTTAGAAACCCATCTCCAAGAATAGAAGTCAATCTCCAAACCCTACATTTGATGAGAATGTAGGCAAAGTATGAGTTAGTACAAAATGTACTAAATATGTTAGCTAGCATAATCATAAGACCATAAGACAAGGGTTAGTCAATGTAAGATATAATCCATAATCCACAATCATATGAAATACTTCATGAAACATAAACTATAAGCATAATAGAAAATATCATAATAATAAGCAAAGTCTCCAACATAAGCATCATATAAGCAATATTCAACTCTTAGTCATCTATACCATAATAGAACTACTCACAAGTAACCTAAAAGCATACTTGTGCAGTGAATGAATAGCATCCCATTAGACCACCCAAGCTAAGTATCCCCTTTTGGTCGTCTTAAGCATAGTTTATATACATGGTCAAGTCTTTAAGCTTTTCTACCATAATGACACCATACTCCTAAGTAACCTCAAAGCACACTTATGAAATGCATATAAGGCATCCCATACTACCCTTCACACTAAGCATAACCTTGAAGTCATCATAGTCATACTTACCCTCTTTTGGTCTCATTATTAGCTCACTTCATATAAACAAGGGAACTATCACCTTTAGTCAATCATAGGTAGCTATAGAAACAACCTAAGCTAAGTCTATACTATATAAGAGAACACTTCATAAGTAGCTTCAAGTCGAACTTGTGCAATGTATGAATAGCATCCCATACTACTATTCACAATAAGTACCACGTTAGGCTATCATACATACTCACTAGTTGCGGACTAGCCCCTCCTTTCAATTTTCCATTAGTCATTTAAGGTACTTCTCTATTTAGAACAAGGCAAGTCACAACACCTGAATGAATTCGAGGCTATTAAGGAATAACACCATAATAGGCTAAACCATGATATCATCTTCCTAACATAACTTTATTAAGTTAAAACAACTACCTTGGAAGGCAAACTATCATGCAAGTCCAAGCTATTCTAGGAAGGGTACAAGTGTTCCATCCTAGCTACCATAAAATAGTTCTAGTCCAACTAAGTCATGCAACCCTTACAAGCACACTATGATGCTAATGCAAGCTACTCTTAGGAGAGTATGTGTCCTCAATCCTAAGCTACCCTTAGGAGAGTATGATTTCTGAATCCTTAGCTACCCTTAGAAGAGTATGATTCATCAATCCTAAGCTACCCCTAGGAGAGTGTGATTCCTCAATCCTAAGCTACCATGAAATGGTCTTGGCCAAACCAATTCATGATATCATGAAGGCATCCTAATAATGCTAGTTCATGCTACCTTTAGGAGAGTATAAATCCTCAATCCTAGGCTACCATGACTACTTCTAACTCAAGCTACCCTTGAAATGCATCTTACAATGCTAAGTCAAGCTACCCTTAGGAGAGTGTAGATCCTCAATCCTAAGCTACCAATCATGGTATTGTCTTACCAAGTCAAGCTATACATGAAGGGATCATACATCACAACTTAAAGCTATTCTAGACTAACAAGCTTTGATTCATATTAGGTTATTAAGTCAACCTAGAATCATTCTATGTGAGAGGACCTTGCATCTCCTAGAATATTTATTCCTAGGTATGTAAGTGAGAATAGACTGATTATTCAAGGACACTTCATCCAATTCTAAGTGTCAACGGTCGTAAATTAGTATAAAACCAACTACATGATCTGGGGTCGATCCCACATGGAGTAGCTTTCTTTTGAATTTGAATATGAAAGTATGAGAGTGACCTCTTTAGCTAGGCAAACACCAAATTTAAGAGTTTAGAAATTGAATTCCAGGTTGCACTTAATAACCCACTTCGACAATAAACATAGAACAATCAAATAACGAGACAACACTTGGGGGATTGTCTAACCAACTATTGAATTCAACTGAATGGGTGAACATGATTACCAACAATGCTAGTTTGTCGTTGGTAGAATGGACTATGTGTAAAGCAATTTTCTCTTGAACAATTACCTTATTTCTGCTGAATTCTCTCGAACTTCAACACTAGCCATTAAACGTCCAGACCACTTTCTCATCAAATCTACTCTTTCGAACTAGACACAAAGGCTGAATCTTAAGTCTCACTTTCTCAAGATGAAACTGTAATGACCCACTACTAAGGATGCAAAATTACTACGTTGGCTCTATGCTTCTCTCTCGAGCAAGCAGAAAATTCTAAACTATATTGCATCAAACATGCAATAATGAAGTTAAACCACGATAATAATTCTGACCCACTTCAAATTAACACCAAAGTTCACTAATTGATGACACCTACTTAGTCAAATGCAAATATTTGTCACATTGTCAAACCCCCAAGGTTAGGGTTTTAACTAATCATGGTAAAAAAATGAAATTCAATACCTACCATATTTTCCATAGCTGGGCAAATGAAGTTCGGCAGTCAAAATTTAATAATATATTCTCTATTACAAAACCCAAAATGAAGAATCTTGTCAAAAAGTCACTTCCAATCCACAATAATAGTGTTTTTCCTATCTATATTTTGTTCCTCATGATTTTTGAATGCTTTCTCTCTCATGCAAAAAGTCAATTTATACAAAATCTGGTGTGACATTTTGGGGCCACTCGATGAGGAAAGTCAGGCTTCACCGACCGTTCAGCGACTTGCCGATTGTCCTTTCGTCTCACCTTCCTGCTTCACATCTTCTTCATCCGACCATTGTAAGTTTAGGCGAGTCAACTCAGGATCGCCATTTCATTCCGCGATGCGCCTTTCTATTTTTTGTCTCGCCCATCTGTGATTATCTGGGTCACCATCGGTACATTCGATGACCTGGTCATCCAACGCCGATGCGATCATCATCATGCCAAGGTGATCTGCTGCTCGCCGATATTATTCCTAATCTAGCCTCAGCATTTTAAAACTTTAGGCGGTAGAGGGGCAACTTGGCGACTCGCTGAGTGACATTGGCGATCATTAGGCTTGTTTTTCCCTTCTCTTTTTTGCTCGTGTTGTCTTTATTGTCTATTTCTGTCCTAGCTTTGTTCCGCAATCCATATATCTGAAAATCAAGGGTTTTATATCAGTTATTTGCACAAAATAAGCATTTGAGGACACCTAATCATTATAATTAAAACCATGTATAAGTCCAAATCTCGGACTCTTCATATACCTTCAATAATACACAACAAAATCACATCATATTAGGTTTACCCCCAAAGCCCTCACATTGATGACTACAAGCCTTATTCTCAAGCTTTACTTCTTACTATCTTTATCATACCTAGATTTCAAGGTATTCTAATCAAATTCTTTATTAATAGGCGATTCAAGTCATATTTGATCATAAAGGTTCAATTTCAACTTTACTAGTCATGATCCTTCATATTCAATAAAGTCTAGTTCAATTCATAATTCTATGTTCCTAACCTTGAACAATTTCTACACATGTCATTGATTTTAGAAGATCACCTATGAATTCTCAATTTCACCTTTCATGGCATAAACCCACACAATATCAAATTCATCAATTACACTAGGGTTAACCATAGAAATCACATAAATGCACCATAATATCATAATTACATTCTAATTCAATCATAATTAAGTATTATCCAGTAGATTGGAATCATACTTAAACACTACCCACAATGTAGGAAGAAACCCTAGCTAGATTTGGGGGAAAACCTAGGGGGCTCTATGGGTGAAATAACCCATAGATGAATAAGCTAAAATACCTTGTTTCAAAGCCCTAACACAAGCTTGAAACAATGGAGGAAATATGCCCGCCTCCTCCTCCTCCTCCAACAATGGAGGAAATATTCCCTCATCCTCGAGAGAGAGAGAGAATTTCTTGAGAGAATTTGGTGTAAACCACCTAATTAAGGGTCTATTAGGTATATACAGGGGGCTTAATAACTAATTAACCATCTCCACTTCACCCCTAACTAATATGGAATTAACCCCAAAGTCCCCAACTTAAAATAATTCGACCACAAGCAGCCTCTACCCACAAGACCACGACCCCTGGACCGTGGGTGGGTCTACGGGGAATGCTGAACATTCGTAGGTGCTGGTATGCAGCCCCTCAAATGCGGCCTTGACCCACGAGTCACCCCCACGAGGCATGGATGGACCTACGCCCCGTAGGTCCCATCCGTAGCTCTCTAAAAAATGGTAGATTTGGGGATTGTTTTAGGGTCCTCCTCAAGGACCCCTTTGGTTGGTCCTTGGGGAGTTGTGCCTTGACGTTCAACCCCTAAAATCTTCATTCTAAGTTTGGAAAGTCATTTGACAATTCTATCCTTCACATCAAACTCTAAAACCCTAACACAAGGCTCTAGAACTCTCTAGTTTAGTTCACTAGTTTCCGGGGTGTAACAATATCTCCCCCTTGGGATCATTCATCCTCAAATGACGGTTATAAACACTTTCTAAGGTCACAACTATAAACTAGCAGCCAATCCCTCTTGTACTACATCTAAATGCACACAACCAGGGAAGAAAACTTCAATTCCAACCTAAACATATTCAAGCAACAAAAGGGAGTAGGAACTACTTCTACCAACCCAAAATCCATGAAATTCTATATCTACTCATTTTCAAGGAGGAATTAACATTCCTTAGATAAAGCATGCTCAACACACACTCATGGAGTCTAAATGCAAATTACTCTCAAAAAGCATTTATTCAAGGAGGAATCTTTCAACTCCAAACTAAGGCGTGCTCATTAATTCATCTCATGAAGTCTATATGCAACTCTACACAAATGCACTACAACATGAGGCAAAATAATGCATATAAGTCATTTCTAACAAGACCTAAGCATTTTTATGAACATACATATTAGGAAATCAGGGCAACACATAATCACAAAATAACTCTACTAGATAGGCACACTATCTCCCCCTTGGGAGTAATCCTACACAAACTTTTCTAAACATCATTCATACTAAAGACAACTTCAAAGTCCAACATAACAAGTCATAAAAGAGAAGAAATCCGAAAATTACTAAAGCAATAAACACATACTAGAAGCAACATGAGGAGATCACTCTTGATCTTGTCTAGATTGGAGAGCATAAAACCTATTCTTCTTTTGAGGCTCCGGATCTATACCACTAGAGGCAACTTGCTTACCCTCTGTTCTTGTAGCCTTTGCCTATGCACAATCTTTCATCTTGTGGCCACTCTCACTACAACTAAAGCAACCCTCTATACCGGCCAAACACACCTACCATCATGCCTCTTACCACACCTAGCATAAGGGGCCATATAGAGTCATTACTAATCCCTTATGGCCTAGGGGTAGACACCCTCTCATCCTTATGCATAGGAGTATTAGAAAAGCCTTGTCCAGAAATTTTTTGTCGATTCCTAGAACGACCATATCCATCGGACCTATGATAAAAGGACTTATCATTCATTATCTATCCTACACCTCTTTTTCTCCCTAGATTTATCCTCTTCAAGTTTTTCTTCCTCCATTTGTTGAGCACACACCATACGACGCGAGATATCCATATCATCAAGGAGCATTTTCGTACGACATTCTTTTGTTACCACTTTGGACACACCCCTCAAATATCTACTCATTATATCCCTCGAACTTGCTACCATATATGGAGAATACTTAGACAATAGAGTAATTTTCAAGGAGTACTTGTTAACACTCATACTACCTTGCTTAAGGTTGATGATCTCTTCCACCTTAGCTTCCCTCAACTACCGGGAAAAGAACTAATCTAGAAACGCCTTCTTATACATCTCTCAATCTATGGGACCCGCTTCTACCGGCCTACCACCTTTCCATTGTTCATACCATATTTGAGCAACATCCTTCAAATGGTAAGCGGCTAGTTTCGCTTTGTCTACCGAAGTCACCTCCATAATAGCTAGCAGCTTATAAACCTCCTTTATAAACCAATTAGGATCCACTTATATTTTGGAGCCACTAAACTCCAGAGGGTTCATCCTCAAAAACTCTCTCACCCTAGAAGTAGACATCCCCCTTATTGGGTTTGCCGGAGCTACCATCTCCCTATTGATTTGAGCCGTCAAAGTTTGGGCTTGATTACTCAAAGCTTGGGCCAACATTTGGAGAGTCGGCCTAATCTCCGCATTACACATATCCGGGGGATCAATTGGAGCTTGAGGAGGAGCTTCGTGTGGAACTTGGAGAGGAACCTCTTGATCCACATTGCCTTCCTCTTCTCTCCTAGCATTTTCCCTTATATTAGCCATACCCTGATACTCAACTAATACGGATTAGAAGAAGGGACTACTAAAGCCAAACTCAATGCCATGACTTAGAACCTGAAGAACTAAGATTTCCTAAAAATCTAATAGCCTCCTATTCATAAATGTGGTCTCATTATTAGCTCACTTATGCATTGCATGAATAGTATCCCATTAGACCACCCAAGCTAAGTATCCCTTTTTGGTCGTCTTAAGCATAGTTTATATACATGGTCAAGTCTTTAATCTTTTCTACCATACTGACACCATACTCCTAAGTAACCTCAAAGAACACTTATGAAATGCATATAAGGCATCCCATATTACCCTTCACACTAAGCATAACCTTGAAGTCATCATAGTCATACTTACCCTCCTTTGGTCTCATTATTAGCTCACTTCATATAAACAAGGGAACTATCAACTTTAGTCAATCATAGGTAACTATAGAAACAACCCAAGCTAAGTCTATACTATATAAGACAACACTTCATAAGTAGTTTCAAGTCGAACTTCTTAGGAGAGTATGATTCATCAATCCTATGATACCCTTAGGAGAGTATGATTCCTCAATCCTAAGCTACCATGAAATGGACTTGGCCAAACCAAATCATGATATCATGAAGGCATCCTAATAATTCTAGTTCAAGCTAACCTTAGGAGAGTATAAATCTTCAATCCTAGGCAACCATGACTACTACTAACTCAAGCTACCCGTGAAATGCATCTTACAATGCTAAGTCAACTTACCCTTAGGAAAGTGTAGATCCTCAATCCTAAGCTACTAATCTTGGTCTTTTCTTACGAAGTCAAGCTATATATGAAGGGATCACACAACACAACTTCAATCTATTCTAGACTAACAAGATTTGATTCATTTTAGTATAGTAAGTCAACCTAGAATCATTCTATGTAAGAGTACCTTGCATATCCTAGGATATATATGCCTGGGTGTGTAAGTGAGAATAAACCTTCAATAATACACAACTAAATCACATCATATCAGCTTTACCCCCAAAGCCCTAACATTGATGACTACAAGCCTTATTCTCGAGCTTTACTTCTTACTATCTTCATTATACCTAGATTTCAAGGTATTCTAATCACATTCTTCCTTAGTAGGTGATTCTAGTCATATTTGATCATAAAGGTTCAATTTCAACTTTACTAGTGATGATCCTTCATACTGAATAAAGTATAGTTCAATTCATGATTATATGTTCCTAACCTTGAAATATTTCTACACATGGCATTGATTTTGGAAGATCATCTATGAATCCTCAATTTCACCTTTCATGGCATAAACCCACACAATATCAAATTCATCAATTAGACTAGGGTTAACCATAGAAATATCATAAATTCATCATAATATCATAATTACATGCTAAATAAATCATAATTAATTATTATCCTCTAGATTGGAATCATAATTAAACACTACCCACAATGTACGAAGAAACCCTAGCTAGAATTGGGTTTTTGACTTCACGATTGGGGGAAAACCTAGGTGGTTCTATGGGTGGAAGAACCAATTTATGAATAAGCTAACATACCTTGATTCAAAGCCCTAACACAAGCTTAAAACAATGGAGGAAATCTTCCCCTCTTCCTTCTCTTTTTCTAGAGAGAGAATTTCTTGAGAGAATTAGGGTTCTTTTGTGAATCTAAAATAATTATTTGGAAACCACCTAATTAAGGGTATATTAGGTATAAATAGGGGGCCTAATAACTAATTAACCATCCCCACTTAACCCTAACTAATATGGAATTAACCCCACGCCAACTTAAAATAATTCGACCACAAGCAGCCCCTACCTACGAGACCACAACCCACAGATCGTGGGTGGGTCTATGGGGCGTGTTGTACATTCGTAGGTGCTGGTATGCAGCCTCTCAAATGTGTCCATGACCCATGAGTCACCCCCATAGGGCATGGATGGACCTACGCCTTGTACGTCCCATCCGTTATCTCTCAAAAATGGCAGATTTGGGGAATGTTTTGGGGTCCTTCTCAAGGACCCCTTTGGTTGGTCCTTGGGTAGTCGTGCCTTGATGTTCAACCAATAGAACCTTCATTCGAAGTTCAGGAATTCATTTTACAATTATATCCTTCACATCAAAGTCTAAAACCCTAACACAAGGCTTTAGAACTCTCTACTTTAGTTCACTAGTTTTCGGGGTGTAACAGGACCAGACCTACCACGGACCGTAGATGGGGTCTCGTGGGTCCAAAAACTAGGGTTTTCCTGACCCGACCCGGACACCTTATAAAATAAAACCTTTCATTTTAAAAACACCTCCACGTTCAAAACTCCTTCCCAACTATTTTTAAACTCTTTCTCTCCCACAATCAATCCCATTTAACCACCAAATCCCACAGATCAAGACCCTATTCACTCCCCCAAATCCCAAACAATCTTTTCTCTCCCAAATCGCCCATCTCATTCCCCAACGATTCCACAGTCCGAGTTTGGTAACAACATCTTGCAAAGAGGGTCTAGAAGTTTATTGAAATCACAAACCTACCATTGTTGTGTACTTGTAAGGTATGTTGATTTCTCTCGAACTTTGAAATTTTTCATAGTTTCCTTTTGAAATCACAACAATGAAATTGACCTTGTGTTGTTAATTTTGTGTTTGTATGTGAAATTGTATGCTAGCACACCCTTGGTATGATGGTATGTGACTGTGTAATTATTTAAAACTAAAGAATTCAAGTTAATAGGCCGAATTGGAAGTTTTGACTTAGGGTTCATGGTATCGATGTGATAAATTGTGAAATTCTGTAAACTTGGAACCCTAAGGATGATTAACTACCGTATTACTTGTTGAAATACATGTATAGGCCAAAGTTGTTTAAAATTGGTGAAGGAAAATGATTGAAGTAAGTGAACCATCTGAAACCTGGCACAACCTGATCCACGAGACCCCGTCTACGGACCGTAGGTCGGGTCCGTGGGCCAGAAGCACATAATTGTTTTGCTAATTGTCGAACCACGGTGTGGACTACGATCCGTCGTTCCATCAACGAACCATTTTGCATATCCGTGGTTCCCACATCAGAGACCCAATTAAGGGTACTCTGACCTATGGAGGGGACCCATGGACCGTCGATTCCTCGACGGACAGTAGGTACCCACCGTGGGTTGACAGTTCAACTACTACCCAGATTATTTTTAGTTTTTCATTTTGATTTGTTTCTTGTTCTAAAATTCTTCCAAGTGTTTTATTTACCTATTTTGGTAATAACTAATTTTCTACATATACTATAGCCCCCAACCTAGCTCCGACTTATGCCGCAAAGGGCAAATCAAAATTTGTCGCTCTCTCATGACGTTCGATCATTATGGAGGACACTGACTATATTCCTCCCATCACAAGGACCTCCCCTATTGCTCCTCGCATTACGAGGAATTGAGCCCAGCTGGTGATTCTTGACGTGGTTACTTCCCCCCTGTCTGATGAGGGGGGAAACAAATCAGATCAATAGCTGTCTCTGAGTCGGCATCCGGCTCCGGCTCCCACTCCAATTCTAATGGCATCATCGCTCGTCTTCTGAGGCTAATAGTGCGGGTCACATTACAGTTCCCCCAGTTCTAAGCCTGCACTTGCTACTGAGGAGCCTAATCGATGGTGTGTGAAGGGCCAATTTTAGATATACAAAGATTCCCGCATGCTGAATGAGAACGATAAAATGGCTCGACTAGTCCCCGAGAAGCGTCGGGTTCTCACAAGTAGCCTCCACACCGCCCCAGTCATTGAGGGGTTATTCCATAGACACAGGTGTGAGTGGATGGCACAGCCCCAGGAACGTATAACGAGGATATAGTTAGAGAGTTCTACACCTCCTATGCCGCCACTGTTAGAGGGTTCATATCCAAGAGGGCCAAGCCCGCAGCTCAGCCTCCATTTGAGGCTACAGTAGTTCTGGGTTTTTCTGTAGACATATCCGATACCACCCTCCGCAGGTTCATCTTTGGCCCGGATCAGACTCTGCCCATCAATACAATAGAGCTAGACTATCGCATGAGCACTATTTGGAGTGGGGCATTTCAGAAGAATGTCGAGCAGCCGGAATCAGTTATTAGGTGGCAAGCACGACATCTTGCCACAGATGGTGAGCGCTCAGAGTGGGTCAGTACTCCGAGCCTGGGCATTAGGAAGGCCACCTTAAATTTTGCTGCAAAATTCTTCTGGCTGCTGGTATATAATAGGATGTCCCCCACTTAGGCGGACAATGTGATCACATGGGACTGAGCGATGATAGTTGCAGCCATGGTAGCGGGACTTGAGGTGGATTTTGTTCGTATACTGATCGAGGAGATCCACGAGAGGGCCTTCAAGGCCACCACTACTTTGCCTTTCCCCTGCCTCATCTTCCAGCTTTGTAAGGACTCGAGTGTACCAGTGTGGCACTCTAACAGGTTGCTTCAGGCAACCAATACTTTAGACATCGGACTGATTCGGATGACGCTAACCTTGCCGCCCCTCGCAGAGAACCACTGGTTGAGGTGCCACCAATAGGCGATGATCATGTAGCAGATGCAGGATGATAACACTCCTCTCCAGCCACTACAACACATGCCCAGGCTCCTCCGTCTCTGGCCGCCAGTCAGGCCCCTAGCTTTTCTAGATCCACTCATTCTTCCGGTTCCACCGCCATCCCTCTAGCCCGAATACAGAAGCTAGAGGCACAAATGGATACCCTGCTTCAGCATGTGAGGCCATGGATGCAGAGTGCTATAACGGAGTCCAAGGTGAGGGTCGAGCAGCGGATGGAGCAAATGATGGACCAGAAGGTCCAGGCCGTTCATCAGCGTCTCGATGCCTTTAAGTTGAAAGTCCTGGAGAGGCCAACCGTTGATGTGACCACCCTCCGAAAGGAGTTAGAGAGCCTTCATGCTAATGTTGTTGTACTTTTCGCTCCTTTAAAGACTAAGCCAGAGTCTAACCCTACGATACCGGTTGATGATGTGGTGATGAGGGCCCAATTCAGCCATGACATGCCACCAACAGATTCTTTCGATGATGCTGGGAAGCCCCCAGTCCGGTCGTGCTTCTGATGATAATGAGGCTGAGAGATTGAGGAAGAAGGAGCTTCATCAAACTGAGGTCGCTCGGAGGGCATCCATAGTTAATGAGGAGCTTAGACAGCAGCGGGCCAAGGAGATAGGGGTTGTCCCATCCGCCAGAGTGAGCACTATTGCTGGTGCTAAGAGATTTGATGAGAGCACAACTGAGAATGCTGGGATAGTTGATGGGAGCGCCACTGACGGCGTTCCACATGTTGATCCAGCGTGCTCCGGGAAACCGAACTCACTCATTTCTTGAGTGGTCTTTGGCGTATATGCGGCACAAGTTTGCTTCACCCGATCCTTTGTTTTTACTTTTTGTGCATTGGGGACGATTGCACTTTATTTTGTTGGGGGTGGGGTAAATGGATTGTGAGTGATAGGGTGAAGTCTGAGTAACCCAACTCATAATCCTCTCTTGGGGTTTTCTTACCAGTGTTCTTTTCCCCTAAGAGACTGTTTTAATTTCTGTTAAACCAGCATGTTTAGGAACGTATGTGTAAAAGTAAGTAGAAAAATGAAAGCATGATGGCATAAAAAACATGAAAAAAATTATCACTGTCCAAAAATGATGAAATGTGCTAGTTTTGTAGGCTTGATAAGTCGAATGTGCTGGATCTCAATGTGACATTATAGGAACTGATTTGACTTCATGACTTAAGCTAAAACTTGAACTGGGTAATCTGATAATCTGATAATGAAACAATGTGCCAAGAGTGTGTGAGAAAAGTTGAATATTCATACAGTATGTGCCAATCTAGAACTTGCACCATTGCACCTGCTAAGATAATCTAGGCTAGAAGTTGGGAAGTGATCATAGGCCCTTGATCAAATTATTCCACTTAAGCCGAAAATGATCCAAACAAATGAAGTCAATGTTCCCTTTGATCCAAATGTTTGAGCCTAAAATAGACCATTTCTCTTTAATCACCTAACTCACCTTCCTTAAAATAATTGTCTTGGCCCCGGTCCCTCCTTGGACATGTGCACCTTGACTTAGGCCAAAAGCCTAAGTTGGGGGTGGCTAATTCAAAAGTTACCTTGATCTTGGCCCTGATCCGACATCGGATATTGTGCACCTCAACTCATGTTAAACACATAAGTTGAGGGTGCTTGTGAAAAAAGAAAACTGGAAGAAAAGGGGTATGAAAAGAGTTGTGTTGAAGAAAGAAACTGAAAAGAAAAATATGTGAATGTGTGCAAAAGAGGCAAAAAGTTTATAAACAAAAGTTCTGAAAGAAATAAAGAAAAATAAAGTGAAAGAAAAAAAAGGAAGTGAAAAATAAGAGCCTTAAAGTCAAAAGTCACGCATATATTGAAAATAATCAAGGGAAAGAAAGTAAAAGGAAAGGATGACAAAAATAGGTTAAGAAAAAAGGTAAAAGCTAATGTAATGTCAAGGAGGGCATAAAGTCACTAAAAAGTACCCAAATGTACCACACCTGACCCTGAGACTACGTTACAAGCTAAGAAAGTCCTATAATTATCCTAGCAACCAGTTTGGAAAGTCTAAGAAGTCAAAATAAGGACAAGCCTATGGTATTGAGCATTAACTGTACTTGAAGTCATTTCTGAGCGTTAGTGTTGAACGAATCCTAAAACTTGAAATTCATATCTCTTGTGAGTGAAAAAGGATTTCTTTTGAAGTGAGGGCTCTATTTACATTATTGGAAAATTGATACCTTGGTGATTGTGAATGGTGTATGTTGTGGTATCTGTTGGTCGATCTATGTCATGTTTTGATCTGTATGAATTGGTTTGTTGAGTCTAAGAGAAAAGATTTGCACTGAGAAAATGGAATGCATTGAAATGGCCATGTGATTGCTTGAGTTTGTATGTCTGCTTCTACACAAGCATCGTTTAGAGTGTTAGTTTGTCGCTTGAGGACAAACAACATGTTTAAGTTGAGGGTGTTGATATACCGTGAGTTTACGGTATATTTGATACATTTCGCTTAAGAGTTGTGTGTGTCTAGGGCCATTTTGTATTGAAAATAATTTTTTGTGTGTTATGTTTGTAGGAAATAGGTTTTAACGCGGTTGAGTGAGATGATAGCTTAAATTATGCAGAAGTGGCCACCCACGAATGACCTACGGACCGTAGGTCCTGTGACGATCCGTCGATGGGTAGGCCTAGATAAGAGCATCAAAGAAGTCTGACCAAGTATGGAACTACGAAGCGATCCACGGACCGTAGGTTGACCTACTGGCCATCCTGCACATCCATAGACTTCAAGTTCCAGTACCTGATGAAATTCCTAAGTGTGGAGCCACGGAAGAGGACTCCGTCCTGCACGTCCTTCATTAATGAACTGGGAGTTGAAGGTTTCAGTCTATGCTGAAAAGTTCCAAGTGTTAACCAATGGAGGGGACCTACAGATGGTAGGTCGATCCACGGTCCGTAGGTCGAGTCGTCGATCAAAGCCGCGTCCCAAAAGTTTATTTCCTTATTTTGTTTCGCATTTATTTAGGACATGTTTCTCTATATATAAGGTATGTAAACCTCATTTTGGGGGGTTAGACATTATTGTTTACTTTTAATTCTTGATATTTTCTTGGGAACTAACTTGCAAACTTTGGCAATTTGATTTCCCAATTTCAGTTTATAAGATTTTTTCTTTGAAATTAAGTTCGATATTTTGGGTTTCTTCTACTCTAAACTTAAGTTCATGAATTCTTATTATTAAAACATTGAATGTGTTCTTTCAAGCATGAGTAGCTAAATCCACAACTAGGGTTGTGGGAACCATGAGCAATTAACAATGTATGAATAATAACTAAGTAATTCTTGAATAGTGTTGATGCATGCATTGGTAATTCTTTCGCTTAGAAGTCTTTTTAACGAGTGCACGCGTTAGAACTCGCCTTGTTGCTACTTTCCGGACCAAAGATGTAGTTAATAAGAAAAGAATTATCAAAAGAGATGTAGTGTGATACTATCTAATAGTCTAATGTCAATTGGTGCGAGGGTGAAAACTAAGTCATATATTGATGTGATGTCTAGTCTGAGGTAAATGTAAGGGTTAGTAAATTATATACACGTAGTCGGACCAAGGTGCGGGGTGAAATTCCATAGTTGGAGGACCAATCACTTTGAGATACCTATTTTACCAACTTTGCATGTAAAGCACTAGGAAAGGATTACTATTATTAGGATTACCGCGTTATGAGCTTATGGGGAACACATCCACCCTAATTTCTTTCTCATATTGATAACTCAAAGTTTGAATCTTGCTCACTTGTTACTTAAACAACAATAAGTTTTTTGTTTCACAAATCCCCCCCTTTATTTACTTGTCTTGGAAATAAGTTGACTAAACGAATATAATGGTGAATTAAGTTTAAGTCTGAATCATATTCCTCGTGGTATCGACCCTAACCTACAAGTTGGGTTCCTTATTTGACAACGATCGCTTATACTTCTGTAGGGAAGTGTAATTTGAGCGTATCAATCAACTCTTGAGGATCTTCCTCAACCTTGGAACCATGAAACTCTGGGGGATTCATCCCAGTGAAGTCTCTTACTGTAGTTGCCGCCGTACCCACATTTAGGTTCACAAGGACCACATCCTCTTTATTGGCTTTGGCCAATACTATAAAAGCAGGCCTAAACTCTATATTAGTCACTTGTTTTGCCCAAGGGTTGGCAGGACCTTGTGCAGCTTCTTGAGGTGCTTCTTGTTTCACATTCCCATTTGCATTCTTCCTAACATAAGCTCTTCGAGGGGCCATATCCTGAAAAGGATCGATAAGGATTAAGAGAGAGATATATAGAGTTACACTCTATCACACAACTTTAGAATGATGATAAAAGTGGAATTTCCTAAGCTTCTTGTAGTCTCTTATTCATAAATGTGGTGCACTTCACACTCATGAACAAGACTGTACTCGATGTGGCTTATGAGACATCCTAGGACATTTCTAAACCTTGCTCTCCGAATACTAAGTTTCTCATTATCCAAAGTATACCCTAGATGTAGCATGGCGTATAGAACCCCAAGAGGCCCAACACAAGCCACTTAGCATAAATCATACAAGATAATAGAAGTAAAGACATTCAAAGGTATCATTTTTATATTTCAAAGGATTGAAAAAAGCCAAAATTCTAACATAAGTCTCAAAACCATCTAATACATCATAAGAAAAGCGATTGGGACGTAACTCATACATCACATACAAGGTCAGAAATGAAAATAACATAAAACAATAAAAGAGTCTCGATCCTCGAATCATGAGGACTCACCTATCTTCAGATCCTATGAAGAATCAACTAGCTATGAGTATGAGAGGTAGGAGCGTCGAACCCAATATTAGTGTAACAATATAGATACAAGTATGCATTAGTACATGAATGTACAAAGTATGAGGCAATAAGCAAAAATATATGTATGATAACATAAATGACTTCAAACGGGTAGACATGATCATAATGAAACATTTAAAAATTTTGGAGAAGAAATAACATGAAATCATAAAACATAGTCAAACACATTAACATAAAGGATATAAGAAAAGTTTGAAGAAAACATAGTCATTTTGAGGGATATTGGCTTTAACTGACAATACCAAAAACTTGTTGCTCCCCAATATACACGCAAGTGTACGTGATCGTGCAAATAATATAGATTCTTAGAGAAACGAGTTATCGTTCCCAAGGGACTTATGATCAATTTATATCTAACACTTAATTCAACAAATAAAAGTAAAAGTAACTGCTAAGATATTGTGATGATTGTTAACTATTACTAATTATGCACTAAATAAAAGTAACCAATTGTGAACGACTTTAATATGATGTTTCAAGCAAGTAAAAGACAATTCCAGGGCTACAACAATTAACAAATCTCATGCATCATATTCTCAGCTTAGAACTAATTTCAATTGTCAATTTACTGATTTATAGGGTTAATTATATGAGTCGGGCTATACACCTCTCGTCGCCTACTCTAGTTAGTTATCTAACTACATCGTTGAGCGGGAATAAATAGACTAACTGACGAGCATTTATTTTTCATTCTATTTCGTAACCAAGCAAGGTGTTCGTCCGAGCGTCACTCCTGAACACTAATCATCCCAATCTAATGGATGGACTAAGCTCTCTATATTCTCTGGTCTATCTAACCTCTCCTCTCCCGATTTTAAGATTAGACAATAGATTTATCTTATGGTGCGCAAGCATAAAATATTGAAACAAGAATATAGAAACAACTTATAATGACAACTAATAATTAATTCATAAACCTTAAATATTTAATGTTTCGTACCTACAGCCCCATAACAAGGGCGTTTAGCCACTAATCTCTAAGAAAAGAATCCAAAAAAATATTGACGACTTTATACTTGATGCCCTCTGATTCCTACTCTAGATTGATGCCCCTAATAATTATTTTTATGAACTATTTATAGATGTAGAAAACCCTAAATCAAATAATTGAATCCAAAACAAATTGGTAAATCAAAACCAAGCGGAATAAGAATTCCTTTTCTTTTCTGCGTGAAACAGTGCACTGCGCCACCTCAATTGTTTGGGAATGCTTCACGTGAAGCCACGTGGCAGTTGATGCGCTCAATTCTAATTCTTCTTTCAATTGTCTTTCATATGTTTATATATTATTGTATTTCATTAAGTTGTCTGCTTGATTTCTTTCTTCAATCTTTTATTTTTAATTTGTTTAAACTCCAATTTTTTTCATTTTTTCATCAATTTAATCCCGCAAATAAAAAAAAATATTTAGCATAATCCATAAAATTCATGCTCAAAAATGACAAATATAAATACTAAATGTGAGGCAAATAATAATTAAAATACATATTTTTGACCTTACATCAACACCTCACACTTAAACTTTTGCTCGTCCTCGAGCAAGCATTAAAGCTCATTACAAATAAATCATACTAGGAATGTCATCACTTTGGTTAATACAAATAATTAGACCATATACCAATTTCAAAACATCAAGTGCAATTCTCAATCATTATGCAAGACATCCAAATAAACAACAAATCTCACCTCCTAACCTCAAGAAAGGACTTTGAACTCATCAAATTTAAGTTTGCTCACCTACTCTCATCAAAGAAAGTTAATAAAATCACTTATCCATCATGAAACAAGTGCCCTCACAAGAAGAAATAGTCCATACACTCAATTCACAAGATTGAATATATATTAAGGGCTTCACATCAAGAACAACTCTCACACTCACAAAGAAAATTCACATGTATGCACAAAGAACTATGACTTGCCCATTATGTACATCTCCACTAATTAAACATGCTTGAATAAAATCAAATAGGACTTTAACGGATTGTAATGTAGGCTAGGGAGGAGGTAGGAAAACTATATAATAGTGACTTACACTTCCTCAAGTACTTTGCACTTTAAGACTTCATCACCCATTATTTTCTTCTCTTTATTTTCAACCCTCTCTTCAACAATTATTTCACAAGTAATTCTCCTTATCTCAAGAATGTTTCAATTAATTTTTTTAATATATATGCCTTTTCACTAGCCACCATCAGTTGAGGTGCACAATATCCTTGGTAGGACCAGGGTCAATGTTTGAGCATACTAATTCCACACAAAATAACACAACAATTTTTTTTTCCATCACATTCTTTCAAAGAGGGCTTTTTAAGCACTTTGTAGCTATCATTGATTACCTTTTCACTCAACCATCTCTTTTTTTCAGCATTGATAATTAGAATAAGTCTATGCTATAATTCTCAAGGAAGCAATGTGCAAAAACTAGGGATTCAACAAAATAGTCAAGGGCAAAATATGGCTGCCAACAAAAGGCTACAGGCTCAAAAAGGCAAACTAGTGATATAATATCCGAAAAGACTAAAATTACCAGACAAATTAAAGAAAGTCTATTATCATCTCCTAAACAAAACAACACTTTTTATTTCCCTTTAATAACATGTAGGGCAAGTTCTAGACTAAGATGCAAAACATGGAATAAGCAAATTCTCACCACACATAACACAAGTATCAACCAAGATGGATCAATTCCATTTCTAAGAGAGATAGGATCATAACAAACTACAAAATAAAATAAGCTATATACAAAGTTACAACCATAAGATTAGATGTCAATGAGTCTGCATTTTTTTTATCAAACATTCGCAAGAAAGTACTACTCAAAAATTAGACCTAAATAGCAAGTATCACACTACTCAAAAGGATTTTTTCTTTACTCTCTAAAAAATAATTAAAAAAAACTTATTCCTCAAAAAATAAGACACTCGGTTCAAACGGACTATCCTCGGAAAAAGAACCGAAAACAAAATGCGAGAAACCCATCCTAAAAATAATAAAAGACTCAATAAAACAGTAAAAAATAGGAATTCATTCCTCCACCCCACACTTAAAAAGATGCTATGTCCCCAAAGCATCATATAATATTTAAAACAAGGGCTAAGAAAACTCCCTGAGACCTTTAGGACTAGCTAGTAGCATGTTCTCTTAATTTTAATCAAGGGTCGTACGCACCCCACACTTAACCTCAAACATGCTCCTTAGCACCAAATTTTGGATACTCAGACTTCTCCAAAACCTATAAAAACCACACAAAAAAATGACACTAAAAATAAAATAAACTAAACAATATGAAGTTACACTATAAATTGGGTTGTCTCCCAATAAGCACCTAATTTAACGTTGCGGCACGACACAAATAAATACACCACTTTTCTTTCCACTTTGAACTTATTAATTTTACCCCTAACTTTGTATCTATTTTTCTGCTTCTCTCAAGGGGGGTGGTATAAATATAGAGGAACCAAGTAGTATATGTCGCATCTTGCACTTCTTGGCTCTTAGGTGAGGAATGTCGTTTTGTCTACGTGGACTAAAAAACTTTAGAATGTAGGGGCCTTGTTCCTCATCTATACACTCATCCATTAGTTCAGATTTTATAGAAAAATGTTTTAAATGAGATTCAAGATGCCTCAACTCCAAAGCACTATTTTTACAACATTAAGGAATAATGTATAGTTGAATGATTGAAATTCCTCTTTCTGTTCCACTAGTTGGTCATTATCCACGACAATTGGTAATTAGGCATCAGACGCCTCAATTTTTTTGTTCAAGTAACTCTCCAAGTCATGAATATCTGAGTCAAATTGGTCTATTTCTTGTGTGAGCTCAACTCTTCCTTCAATTAGTTGGGTTGTCATGTGTGGCAGACCATCACATATAGACTCTTGAAACTTTAGAAGTTGAGTTTGTTCTTGTAGGCAAGATTGGCTCACTATCTCTGTTTCTCCATAACTTTCTACTTGTTAGGCTTCTCTCTCTTCTAATTTAGCTAGGATTGTAATTTCTAATTGAATAGCGTCAAGTTTATCCAGTAATTTCATGATTTCTTTGTTCTCTTCTGTGCATTCAAATATTTGTTCAGTGATTTTTGAATTACCTTTGTCCAACATGTCCATACATTCCATAAGTGAAACTTGTTTTGCATTCCCCTCTTCATCGCCCCTACCAACATCACAAATAACAGAAGAATCATAATAGGGGTTCGGGGGAAGGGAATAAGATTTAGTGCAACAATTCCAATGAATATATTGACGACCACATATATGACATGAAGGACATTCATCACTCAACGACAATTTATCCCAATCATCCATATCAATAAGAGTACTAAATTATTCAAAGAAAGAAAAATTAATATGATGTTTCAAGCAAGTAAAAGACAATTTCAGGGCTGCAGCAATTAACAAATCTCATGCATCATATTCTCAGCTTAGAACTAATTTCAGTTGTCAAGTTACTGATTTATAGGGTTAATTTTATGAGTCGGGCTATACATCTCTCGTCGCCTACTTCAGTTAGCTATCTAACTACATCGTTGAGCGATGATAAATATACTAACTGGCGAGCATTTATATTTCATCCTATTTCGTAATCAAGCAAGGTGTTCGTCCGGGCGTCACTCCTAAACACTAATCACCTCAATCTAATGGATGGACCGAGCTTTCTATATTCTCTGGTCTATCTAACCTCTCCTCTCCCGATTTTAAGATTAGACAATAAATTTATTTTATGGTGCGCAATCAAATACTAAATCAAGAATATAGAAGCAACTTATAATGACAAACCAATAATTAATTCATAAACCTTCAATATTCAACATTCGATTCGTAGCTAAAGCTCCAGAACAAGGGCGTTTAGACACTAAACTCTAAAAAAAGAAAAGAAGAAAAGAACCCTAAAAAGTATTGACGACTTTATACTTGATGCCCTCTGAATCCTTCTCTAAATTGATGCAACTTATAATTATTTATATGAACTATTTATAGATGTAGAAAACCCTAAATCAAATAATTGAATCCAAAACAAATTGGGAAATCAAAACCAAGCGGAATAAGAATTCCTTTCCTTTTCTGCCTGAAACAGTGCACTGCGCCGCCTCAATTGTTTGGGAATGCTTCAGGTGAAGCCACGTGGCAGGTGATGCGCTCAATTCTAATTCTTCTTTCAATTTCCTTTCATATGCTTATATATTATTATATTCCATTTAATCTATTAAGTTATCTGCTTGATTTCTTTCTTTAACTTTTCATCTTTAATTCGTTTTAACTTTAAATTTTTTCATTTTTTCATCAATTTAATTCTGCAAATAAAATATACTATTTAACATAATCCATAAAATTCATGCTCAAAAAGGACAAATATAAATATTAAATGTGGGGCAAATAATGATTAAAATATATATTTTTGACCTCACATCAAGACCATGAGAGATATATCATAGAATTTGGTATATCTCTCATAGCGAAAGAAGGGGAGTCTACTTGACAAGGTATAATCCAAACATATCATCATTTTCTAGAGTAGATCCACTAGCTAGGTCATTTAAGTAATCCTACGGGGGCACGCAGTTTGGGACTAGAGGTTGCTACTAGTGATTATCCTATTTGAGCTTCCACATCAAAGCCCTCTCATTGCGAAGTAAAAATCCTAATGGAATGGATAAAAGTCAATTATCAATTTAATTTAAGAAAGACAATGATCAATACCAATCTACACTTTTAAGATCAAAACATAGAATATCTTCTTAAACATAAATCAACATGGATGAGAAAATCTTTCACCAATGTGAATTCATTTGTGAGAAATACCTTTCAAAATCATAATCATCATAGTAAGTAAGAAATTCGCTCACCATAGCATCAATACTTTTCTTTCCAAAGCATCATAAATTCATTAACAATAACTTCATGAAAACATGCATATCTTCATAAACTCATAATTCATAGTTCATGGGTTCATCATAGGATCATGGTTGAACAATATTAATTAGACATGGGTAAATGAAATTTCAACTAAATCTCATATATTAACATCAAATAATGCATTAGAAGACTTAATGAATCATAATTTGATGAAACCCACATTTATTGAATTGAAACCCTAATTTGATCAATTAGAAATTGATTTGGGAAATTTAAATCCTTGAAATGGACTCCATGAGTGAACACACAAATACCTTGATGCCAGATGCACAAAAAGAATGGAGGATTGGAAACTTGGATGTAACCCTGACTCTTCTTCTTCTTCATTATCCTTGAGAGAATTTGAAGAGTGAAATTGGTCAAGTTTAGGGTATTTAGGAGAATAAGTTGAAAATGGGTAAATTGGGGGCTTAAAATTTTTATATAAGGCTTAGGGTAGAAGTCAAAATGACATGGTATTGGGTTAGAATAATTAGGAGAAGACACAAAAGCCCCTAAAAAAATTGTCGGACTCGACCTACAGATTGGACCTAAGGTCCATACTGGTCAATCGTAGACCAAGTACTGGGACCATGATTTCTCCTATATTTTTATATTACGTTTATATTCGTAGGTCTTTCTAGGGTTTGTATGTCTTTCTACGGTCCGTAGAACCCAACTATAGAAACCAACTTTCACCCTCAAAATTTCACTAAGTCTGGGACTCATCTACGAGACCTATCTATGCCTCGTACAATGGTTGACGGACCATTTTGGTAAACTGTTAAAAGGGTACTGGTACTGGCTTTTTAGAAAATTATTTTACCACTTCCTACGATTTTCATCTACAACCCGTAAAAGCTTCTACGGTTCGTAGATGGGATCTGTAAATAAGACTTCAGTCAAAAAAATCATTTTTCTTCTATTTAAAAATTCTGAGGTGTTACAGATCAAGAATGTAAGTTACACTATATACAATATAGTAGAGTATTTTAATTCTATGTTGTTCCGACTCTTTAAAAATGTCAACGGCTGCGAGTCTGAATCTCCAAAAGTAGTGCATTTTTGGAGAATCTAACACGGGTGCGGCAATGAATATGAAGAACCCACACAACTTAGTTTAATTTAGTTTCTAAGGATGCTTTTATGTAGTTGTGATACAGTGTTACCGTTCATACTGTTTATTTGCTTTAAATTTTGTGTTACGTTTTTGCACGAGTGTGATTCAGACTCAAGGATCATGTTTATCTTCTGTAATATTTCATTGTGCATTAGTATTACAAGTTGTTTCATTTCTAGTATATGTATTCAGATAATAGATTTGCATATGCGACTTACTTTTAGCATTTTCAATATATTATTCCCATATAAAGCTCTCATGATTAACAATTAATTTTTTCGCTCTAAATTTTGCACAGAAAGTAGATAGAGACTTTACATATCTTCGTGAAGAAAGAGTCTATTAACACATTATAGTGCTCTTAACTTCGCATATTCTTCTAGGAATATTTGTTATGGTTCGCACAAAAATTCAAAAATGGAGGAATTTTTGCATGAGTTGGGGGCAATGGGGGGAATATGGAGTGATTAATGGGGTTATTGGAGGTGATTTTAGTGTGTGCAGATTTGAGAATCAGAGATATAACTTCACTACTAGATCCAAAGCTATGAGGGACTTCTCTGAAACAATTAAGGATATGTAGCTTATGATCTCCCATTACAAGGGACACAATACAACTGGTTTATGGGAGAAAACAACTTTCCGGCCTCAAGAATTGATATGTACCTTATCTCAGAAGAATGGAATGGAAGATTCAAATCCATCAGACAATTGGATTTTTGCCGAGGCCTGTATCTGATCATAAACCTCTATTGCTGGAAAATGAGGATTGGGACACAACTACATCATACTTTTAAGTTTGAGAATATGTGGCTTCCAAAAGAGGGGTTCACAGACATGGTGAAGAGTTGTGGCTGAGCTATGTGATTATTGGTAGCCCTGTTTTTATAATCATTCAGAGAAACCAGAAGAAAGGCATTTCTATCAAATTGTTAATTGTTTCGGCTTCTTCTATTTTTTCTATTATCTCCGTATATGTTTCACTAATATCTGAGCCTTGTTCTGAACGGTTTTCATCTATATCAACATTATCAGAGCAATTTTGGGGGGGTCCGATTCTTATGAGTTAATTGTTTCATAATACATTTTTTCTAAAGGTATTAATCTTAT
>NW_006238974.1:423602-484986 GCF_000226075.1 Solanum tuberosum
TATGTTTTGTTGTTAATACATATAGATTTTTACAGCGAGATGTAAATATTTTACTTCCTGGGGCTAACTCTATTCCTGACATCTTCCAATATAATACTAATGATTTATCTATATTTCTGTCGTTTAATGCTACTGAATAATTAGCACTTATTATAAATTTGAATTTTTTGGTATATCAAATTTCCTTTTACTGCACTTATTATGCTTTTTTCTATTGGTTCTATTATTCTGTCATCTGCTAAATATATTTTTATTGGTGTATCTATTCCTTCTCTAAAGCAGGCTTTTATTAATATCTCTGTTCCGCCTAAGTGTACATATTTTATTGGTTCTTTAGCTTTAATTTCTTGTATTTCTTTATTTATTATTCGTTTGTTTATTATAGGTATTCTTGCCTTTTCTTTGGTGTATTTACAATCTATTATATGTTCTTTTTTGACTTACTACATAATATTCCTCTTTTTGTCTTTTAAATATATTCCTTATTAATGGTAACTTAAATATTTTTTCTACACTGAGATCTAATTCTTTTCCTTTAATTTTTTCAAATATGTTAATATCAAATATTACTTTCTATTTCTGTGGATTCTTCATTTATATATTCTTCTTTACTTATAATTTGTACGTCTTTTTTCAGTCATCGTTATTTTCTTCTATTTCATTTTCAGATAACTCATTTTCAAGTGATTCAAATTCATATATACTATCATCACTTTCTAGTTCATAATCTATATAATCTATTTGTGTATATGTCTCATCATTAATTATTATTTCAGATACTTGTTTTTTCTTTGGATTCTTAGGTAGTTTACAATCTTTAGCGGAATATCCTAGTTTTCCACAATTATAACATGTACATTCCGTTATTTTTTTCTTTGGTCTAAAAGGTCTTTTTGCTTTAGTATTTTTTTATATAATATCTTCTTCTTGGTCTTTTGTACCTATATTGAGATTTATATTTTTTATATGGTAATAAACCTGGATATCAGAAGACTCATACCGCCATTTTCTCAGCTTTCTTTATTGATTTACTCCAACAAACCTGATTATCTAAGTTCCAAAAATCTCGTCGAGGGTCTCTTTGGTGTAACATATTCCGCCCAATATCTTGACGGGTTCTACCGAAAGGGTTGAGGGAAACACGCTTCAAGTTGGGTTCTACCCAAATAGTTAAGAATTTCTCCAAAAGAGGTGGAGGAATGATGGTGGTGGAGAGACCAAGTTTTCTCATTCGTAGCTGGGGATGGGGTAATGGGTGGGTAGTGTAGAAAATATTGATTAAATATGGGGTGAGGAAATATATCTATTAATTATAATATATACATCCCATAATATAATAAATACACACATACAGATTGAATATATATTCTTTCGTTAAGACTTGGTCGTTTAAAATCAATTGCGAGGACTTGGTCTCCAACTTTAAAGCACCTCAAGCGAACCTTCTTATTGAAAGAATAAGATAGACAAGCTTGGTAACATTCAAAATTTTGTTGACCTTCTAGCCCTTTTTCCTCAAGTACTTCTAACTCAGCAAGGTGTAGTCGAGCATTTACTTCTTCAATGAGCCCTTTTTGAATAGCAAGTCTTAAGGAAAGTATTTGATGCTTAAGTGACAGGTTTGCTTCCATTTCAAAAGCAAGTGAATATGGTGTTACTTGAGTTGGAGTGCGGTATGTCGTCAAGCTTCTTCCATTCATTCATGCCAATCCCGTTTGGACTTGGAGAAAACTTTCTTCAACAAGTTGCATAGAGTCTTATAGAATGCCCCGGCTAGGCCATTGGCGGCAACATCATATATAGAAGATATGTTGCTTGCGGCCAAAGAGATCACAAATCTCGTTCATTAACTTATTATCAAATGACTTGCCATTGTTTCTTATTCTGTAGAAAGGGATGCCAAAGCGATAAATAATATTTACTCGGAATAAATATGCAACATTTCCTTTTTTCACTTCTTTAAGAGCAACAACTTTGGCCCATTTTTGAAAAGTAATGTGTTACGGCCAAGATGTACAAGTGTCCATCAGAAGATTTTGGTAGTGGTTCAACAACATCCAATCCCCAATAATCAAATGGACAAGATGCGATAGTTGGGTGTAATATTTCAGGAGGCCGATGTATGAAATTTACATGAAATTGGCATGCCTTATATCTTCAAGTGTAGTCTAACCAATCTTTCACCATGGTTGGCCAATAATACCCCATTCTCTTTATGTGAAAGTGGAGTTTTAGACCAGATTTATGCGATCTACATACTCACGAATGTGTTTCTTGCAGAGATCGGATAACTTCTTCCTCACCCAATCATTAAAAGAGTACTCCCTCAAATGATCTTCTATATAATGTGTCCTTGTATTAAAGGAAGTGAGGTGCACGACGACAACTATCAGTCTTTCTTCTTAGATTTTCAAGAAGTATTCCATAACACAATAGTCGTTAATGGGTTGTCACCTATATTCCTTCAAGGCTTCAGAAACAACGACGAGATACTCAAGCTCATTTTTTTTGTATATTTGTCCACATTTCGTGGTGGTACTACAAATTTTGGGAAATGGTAACTTGGATTTAATCAGGAAGGGTTAGCGTTGAAGTTAGGGCAGCCAACACATGAACTTTTTTATTTTCCGTTATAGGAACCTATTAGAGGGTCACAATTCAAAGCCATCCTATGAACTTTTGAGCATAATCATGATAATGGTTCAATTCGGGATTCTTCACCTAATAATTTCCCAAGAGTTGATTGATCACTAACTAAGAGTCACCAAAGACTTGTAAGTGTAACTACTTCATGTTGACAACCATTCTGAGTCCACGTATCGACCCTTGGTATTTAGCAACATTTTTGGAGAAACATTTCTTCAAAGTAAAGGAGAATGTTAGAATCTCTTCTTGTGAAATGATGAACACCATGTTAGTGTCGTTAGTTCTGCCATGATGTGTAGCCCTATCAAAGTACATTTTCCATGGAGGTTGAATTTCAATAGACATCACATGTTCATTAGGAAGCTCATCAGTTAACTCCCAATTATCTGGTACCAGCTGGTCTACCAAAAAGTTTGCTAATGCTTGTCCCTTCACAGCTTTCTAAGGAATGTACACGATCTCAAATAGTTGGAATTAGAGGTACCATCTTGCTAGTCAATCACTAAGGAAAGGTTTTGACCTAACAAACTTGATGGGGTTCACTCTGCAAATAAGGCGAACAACATGTGCTTGAAAATAATGCTTCGTCTTTTGAATTGAGAGGACTAGCATCTAGCGCCAAGCACAATCTTTTGATTGGTGAATAGTTTAGCTCATTTGTCATCGTCATTATGTTCAATAAATAAGGAAAGTATTCTTTACCTTCACTATTCTCTTGAGCTAATAGGTCTTCTACATACCTATCTTGTGCTGTAATGTAGAGTATTAATGGCTTTCCAAGTATAGTGGCTGCCAAAACTAAAGGTTTTGCTAGATACGATTTGATACTTTTAAAGGCATCGCTACTTGTTTGTTCTTGATTAAAAGGAGCAACCTTCATCATGATATTACCTAATGGTTTCCATCTTCTTGGTATATTTGAAATGAACCTCCTCAAGTAGGCTAGCTTTCCTTGGAGACGTTTTAACTGATGAATATTTCGATGCTCGGGCATCTTCAAAATTGCATCCACTTTGGCTTGATAAATTTCAATTCCTCGGTATCTCACAATGAAGCCAAGGAACTTGCCAAAAGTAATTCCAAAGGCACATTTCAATGGATTCATCCTTAGTTAATATATTCGAAGAAACTCAAACACCATTCTTAAGTCTTTCAATTGATCATCCCTCTTTCACGACTTCACCACCAAGTCATCAACATATCATTCAACATTTTTATGGAGCAAGTCATCAAATCTATTTTGCATAGCCCTTTGATATGTTGCACCAACATTCTTTAAACCAAATGTCATAACTTTTTAGCAATAAATACCCTTAGGTGTGCAAAATGAGGTGACTTTTTCATCTTTTGGTGCCATGAAGATTAGATTATAGGCAGAAGAACAATCAATGAAATACATTGCCTCATAACCAGTGATAGCATCGATCATTAACTCTTGAATGGGAAGAGGTAACCCATCTTAAGAGCATGCATTATTGAGATCCCTAAAGTCAATACAAACTCGAATTTGTCCATTTTTCTTACTCATAGGAACAATACTTGAAATCCATGTAGGATATTTGACTTCTCGAATAAAGCTTAGCTCAATGAGTTTTTTAACTTCATTTTCTATCAATGGAACAAGTTTGGCCTAAAACGTTTTGGGGTTTCCTTAACATGATGAGAACCATTCTTGACGGTCTATTGGCAGACTTCTACTTTAGGATTCAAGACATGCATTACTTTATAAATCCAAGAGAAGACATCCCTATATTATTTGAGTATATTTGTATAACTGATGTCTTCATCAACTTCTAGAAAGGCATTTAGGTAAGTTGGACCTGGGTCTTCATCTGTCCCAAAGTTAAATTCCTTCAAGAGAACTATTGTGGTCTTCTCTCTTTCTTCAAGTTCTGGTGGATAATCTCCAACATCTTCCTCTTCTAGAGGATCGTTGTCATTGATAGATATGTTATAACACCAAATAATATCTTCCAACTATTTATTAATCTTAATTTGAGGCAATATATCGTGCTCACTTTGGATTGTTACATGATACAAGAAGCCTACACTTTTTTCATCTTCCTCGTTCTCCATGGTTTAAACCACAGTGTGAGTCTTTGCCTTTAGTTCCTCTTTACAAGAAACCACATTTCCACTCGTCGCCTCATTCTAGAAGGAATCAAACTTTTGAAATCCTTTTGAATCAAAGATGAAGCAAACAATGTTACTCTTAGATATTTTATCTGATTCTTGTTATTCTTTTTCTTCGATGGACCTAACCTCTCAAAGAAAGAAATTATTGAAGTTGATTTTCCAAGTCAATCAAAGACAAAATATTATTTTTTTGGAAGTAGTTACATCATCTTCTACCGTGATATGGATATTTCTTGCCTTCCTTATGGAGATGCGAAATGGCGACAGTTGGTAATAGACTAAGCCTTCACATGCTTGTCTGGTTGTATCTTCCAAAGGGAGTTTCCCTAACTTTGATGGCTCATTAGGGTTGTATCCAACCTTTAGAAATAACTTTTAAGTGTTGGGATCAAAGCCTTCTCTTGTGATTTTTTGTAGGGAGTGCCACATCTCATACTTGATTATGAGCGATTGTCTTTCCTATGAGCTTCGAAAAAAAGTTTATTGCATTAATCCGTCTGATTGGAAGAGTTAGTCCTCTTAATGCATTTTCTTAAAGGTTCAATTATTGACCTTCTTATTTCTTCACCTTTGGAACGTAGAAAAGTACAGAAGTCAGCTTCTTTTTCGAAGACATGATCTTCCCTTCATTCAGAATGAGACAATATGATTTAGTGTCAACTTTTACCTTTCTGACAACCACATCGGTTCTTTTGCTTGCGATATTGTCATACTTGATTGATTTGACGTCATTAGATTTCTCCCTTTTGACAACATAACTCTTCAAATAGAATTGTTCATCAGCGAAATGTGTCTTAACTTCGGTGAAAGGATTATCATCCGCAACTATATTCCTTTCAATCTCTCCTTAAATATAATTCAAACATTGATAGTTAGAAGATGAGACAATTTTATTCTCATGTACCCAAGGTAGACCGAGTAATATATTGTATGAAGTCTTTGAATAGATCACATGTATCCATGAGCTTAATCACAAATCTACCATGTGGATTTCTAATTTAATAGAGACTATACACCTCTACCCCCTTGATTGAATCCTCGTATCAACAAATGAGTTTCACTAAGTTCTCCAGTCGTGGTGCGGAGTTACTTCAATGTATGAATACGCAGAATATTGACTCCAGATCCTTCATATATTAAGTATTTTTGTATCTACTTCTCTAGTAGTGTTTCACAAAATAGAAGATCATTATTTGTAAATGTTATTTTTGTATCACATACATGAACTTATTGGGAACAAGGTTCAATAGGATTTTTAGAAGATGAAGGGATATCATTGATGAGATTTCTCTCGTTGTTTCTACTTAATTAGTAGGAGAAACCGTTGGAGAGGATTCACTCATCGTTTCATCTCTTTAAGTAGAAGACACCTTTGGTGAGGTTTCACTCACTATTTCTTATTTTTCAACATTGAAACATGATGCCTCAACATTTTCTTTAGTAGACTTTGCAAAACCAACTTGGTGAGAATTCTTCTAGAGTCACAAGACATCGAGGTTTCTGATTGTGATGAAACTTTACCTTTGCCTTCTTTGAACGCGTGATTGATTTCTACTTCTCCAGGTTCCTCACCATCTTCCCTCGAATTGGTTGCTCTGATTATTCTTTTTGTAAGCTTGACTTGTTGCGTATTCACCTAGTCACAAGAATCTAGCCTTCATCACCATCTATATCAACTTAAGATTCGTGTTGCTCCACTGAATATTCTTCATGCTTTTCGGAGATACATATAGGGACCAGGTTGAGCGAGCCGAGTGTGATAGAGATTTCAATAGAAATAGTCTTTTTATCACTAAGTACAATCTTCTTTTCGGTAATCAATCGCATAACTCTATCCTTGAAGACAAAACACTTTTTAAGATGGTGACTCAATAGTATATGGTACTTGCAATAGTTTAGGCCATTAGTTTTTCCAGCTTCATCAGGTTGCTTCTTTTCTAGCAAATCGATGAGCTTTAACTCGAGCAACTCATCAAAAATCTCGGAAACATCAAAATCCAAGGTATGGTATTCATTTTCTTACATCTCCCTCATTGTCGACTTTTGAATTGAATGTGGTTGGAAAGATGTTTTCATACTTTGTTTCTAGCTATCCTTTGTAGTGGACTTCATAGGCGACACATTGACATTCATGGATTTTTTGTTGTCATTCAAGGTCACAAATTTTCTCCATCTCTCAGCACTAACTCTCTCTGAGCTCTGGCACACGTTAGTGTGTACTATCTTGCACTTCGTCGAAATGGGGAGGGGACGACCACGATGGGATACATAGGGAAATTGCGAGAAGAAATAACTTTGAGTATTGCGAGTAGTTCAAATGCAGGCATATCATAAACTGATAGAAGGAAAATTACTAAATCCCAACTAAAAATACCTGAAGGAGTTTCAATCGAAATAGGTAAGGAGAAGGAGACACCGAATAATGATGAGCAATGGTGGGAATGAACTAAGTATAGTGGAAGTGGAGCTGGCCAAACCGAGTAACGTAGTCAAAACCCTCAGTAACCACTCATAGGAAACATTAGCTAAATGGGGTAATAACAATGACACCTTGGGCCAATCTATTTGCTACTAATCGATTGACAACAAAAGTTATGAATCTCAACTATATACACCCTGTAATTATTGATGAAGAGAAAGTAGTGGAAATTTTCGAGGAGGACGTTGCTAGAGATAATGAAAAATGGTCTCCTTCAATTGTTGTGTATGTGGTAGGCACTGCACCATCATTGGAGCTATGGGGAGATTCATACTTGAACATGGTACTTTCACTATCAAAACTATAATATTATACCATAAGGATGGATATTTTGTGGTGAGATTTGTGAATGAGTAAGAGAGGGATATGGTACTATGTTAAGAGCCTCACTACCTAGTGCGAAGGCCAGTTATAATGAAACCATGGGTGCATAAGTTTAATTTCAAGGAGGAGATACTTACCACTATTCCATTGTGCGTTAAACTTCCAAATCTCCCCCTACACCGTTGGAATGCAGTGGTATTGAGTAAAATTCGAAGTAGCCTAGGGAAACCAATGTATGTATCTGAGTGTACATCCAAAGTGAATATAATTTCATTTGCCAGAATACTAGACAAAGTGCATATCACAAGACCCTTGCCTTAAGTGATTAAGATGCATGATCCTAAGGGGAAAGTCTTAGAACAGCAAGTACGGTTTAAATGAAAGCCTATATGTTGCCAAAACTATCTCCAAGTAGGACACTCATGTGTGGAAAAGTCAAATGCACAGATCCAGAAGAAAGGACTGAATCAAGGTAAGAAAAAAGAGGGGTTCCTATTACTGACAGAGGTAAAGAGTAGAACAATGATATAGGGCAGTTTACAGTACATGTGCAGGAAGTGATGGAGCATCAATAAGGGGATGAAGTGCAAGATCGGGGGAATGTCAAACTGTAAGACACATGAGTAACACAAAAAGATACAAGAAGGATGGAAAGTCTACTACTAATGATACAGGGGAACATAGCTATAATGAAGGCCAATAGAGTGGAGAAACAGGTGGGGGAAGTAGGGAGGTACCAATAAAACACCCATTATCTCAATGATAGTGACATGGAATGTGACAGGCTTCAACTAAGAGGTTAAATACAAAGAGTAAAGGTTGTTTCTTAAAAGGAATAAGGTTAAGCTTATAGCAATTTATGAGAATAGGATCAGAGCTGATAAAGCAAGTTTTATTATCAGAAAGAATATGACAGGATGGAACTGGTGCACAAATGACAGTAATAATGTGAGAGGGAGAATATGGGTGATATGGATTACTAATGAAGTTAATTTTAATAAAAATGAGGATACAAAACAATATATTCTTGGGTTGGTGATGATCAAATATATTAAAATTTACTTTCAGTTCACTGCAGTATATGGTCTTCACACTATAACTACTAGACTACCTTTGTGGACAACAATTAAACAACTGAACAATAACATAAATGAACCTTTGTTGATTATGGGGGACTTTAACTCTATATTATCACATGAGGATAGACAAGTTGGGAGTCAAGTACAAAATTGTCACGACCCAAGGGTACCCATAGACGTAACAAGACACAAAATACCCATGAAGGCACCGTGTAAGCCACTTAGAATATCATAACATAAATCATTAGAACAAATAGAATAAAAATACATTTCAATTCTTAAGATGATTTCATAAAAGCAAAGCAGAAGTCTAGACTTGTCTCAATTAGTCATCAATTACAATAGTACAAATGGAAAGGGACACAACCCATACAACATAGTTTGAAAATGAAATACCAAAAATGAAACTCAAAGTGAATCTCCCATCCTCGAATCATGAGGACTCACCACAAGCAAGAAGAATAGTCAAATCCAAGCTCGAACCGAATCATGACCGCCTTAAAAACCAGACCCTACACTTGGGAAAAATGTAGCAAAATATAAGTTAGTACAAAAATGCACTAAGTATGATACCCATGCATAAAAACCTTGAAAACATGCAAAAAGGGTAATTTTAGTTGAATGCATGCAATTTATTAAGTTAAAGCATCATCTTGAAGGAAAAAGAAAATGCATAAGTCATAATCATGTTCATTCCATAGATCATTATACCATATGAGAAACATACTGATGAGTTTGAGATTTGCACTCATTTTGGGCTTTGTTTATATAAAATTAGTGTCCTCAAATGCTTAATTTGTGCCAATAACGGATGTAAAACCATTGATTTTCAGGTTTATGGATTGAGGAACAAAGCAAGGACACTAAAAAGAAAAAAGGAACAAAACAGGCTCAAAGGATAAAGAAAGGCATAATGGTGACCGCCAATTTCACTTGGCAAATCGCCGAATGGTTATTTGACCGCCTAAAGTTTCAGTGTGCCAAGCCCTGAAGGAAAGAACCAAGTTCGCAATGAAAAGGAGCAATCGGCGGATCAGCGAGTGATTTTGGGAAGACAAGATAGATCGCCCAATGTTACAGACTTGGAGGATGCTGAGTACCAAGGCAAAAGGGTGATGGAATAGACCAAAGGGTGGCTCGCTGAGTGTTTTGGCGAGCCCAACTTACTTCGCCGAGTGACTCTTCGTAGCACACTTTTGGCGACTATAAATACGCTTTTGAACATTTAGTTTAGCATCTTAGATCATATATTTTTAATTTATTTTGAACAGGGAGACAATTTTCTCTAGTTTTTATCTTTTTATGATGTCTAGCTAAAACCCCAATTCTTGGGGTGTGATTATGTGATTATGGGCTAATTTAGTTTATGGGTATTGCTAATTGTTAGTTTAATGCTATTTAGAACTGAGTTCAATCATTAATTGTGGTTTAATTTAAGAATCGTAGTTGCAAATACAGTTCTAGCTTTGTGTTCTTGGCTTGCGAGAGAGAGAGAGGTTCTAGAATCAAGGTTTTTGATTGATGGTTTGTGGGTATTGGGTTGACCTGGGTTCAGCCGGAGAGAGTGAATCCTAAACCCAATTTCACACATTTAGCTCGAGAGAGTGAATGGATTAAGGTGCGGGCTAGTATTATTTTGCATGCTTGTTGATATTCGAGATAAATCAACTTGATTCGGGGTAAATTGTTCGAGACAAAATTTGATTCCTCTATAGACTAGCTTACTCACTAATATCTATCTATTTACTAATAGTTGCAATTACCCATTCGTCTATATTAGCCTATAGTCGATCACATCCCAAGAACCCATCTCATTGTTGTTAATTCATATTGTTTGCTACTGTTTGTAGTTGATAATTATAATCAAAACCCCCATTTGACATTCGTGTCATCCCCTGATTTGAATGATGTCTTTATTCGATAACTTTTATTCCTATGACTGATTTGACCATGTTCATATCTAAAAATTGAATTTGAAACACTTACCACTCCCTGTGGGATTCGACCCCAACTCATTTAGTTGGGTTTTATACTAATTTACGCTCATTGAACACCTAGAAATGGATGAGGTGTGTTTTAAACGTTAATCACATACCATAAGTACCCTTAAAGTCTACTTGTGCAATGCATAAATAAGATCCCATAATCCTACCCATGCTATGTAAAGCTTCTTCAGTAACCATAGTTCATAATTCATCTTCTTGCTCATAGTGGGAATAAACCTTAACCGACATAGACCATGTGAGCTTAACATGGAATCCAGTGATACCCACACCAAAAAGATTTATCCTACTTGCATAAGGTAAGACCATCATCATAATAACTTTTAGGTGGATCCACTAGCTAAAGACCTATGGAGGCACATAGTGTATGGGATGAGGAGATTGTTACTAGAAACCCGGCCTATCTCACGGAAAGGTTCCCATCTCAAGAGTTCGCTTCTAGAAACCCGATCTTTCTCACGGAAAGGTTTCCATCTCATAGTCAATATCCACTCGGTGCTTAGCATAATTCTCATAGAGTACATATTAAGTCTTGACTTAAGTTTATATTCATGGAAGAGTGCCTTGACACTCAATCCAACATAATTCATAAGATAGATCATTGATTCAATAGGTGAGAATAGCCTGTAAACCTTTTAATCATCATCATGTGAGAAAACCTTCCACATTATGTTCATTATGTGTTCATGAGAATAGCCTCTCAATCAACGCAACAACATCATCATAGTTTACCCTTCAAGGATCACATTCAATCAACACATCTAGAATTACTACATTAGACATGGATGATAACATAATTCAAGTAGTTCAATTACTACATGCATAATTCTATCATATTCTACTAGCATCACTCATTACCCGCACATTGAGATCCAAATTGGGGAAAATAGGGGAGTTCATGGATTCTTTGGGAATTCAACATAAGACCATATAAAATCATCAATATATCCATAATAAAACATAATTCAATCATTAAAAATAAATTTGAAAGGAATCCATGAGATTAAAGTCAAATCCTAACTTTTGGGATTTCTAGCTTAGAAATTATGGGTTTTGAAGGTACTCCATGGATGAAGATAAACCATACCTTAATTATGATTCTCCAAAGAATTTGAGTGAAAATGCCTTGTTTCTTCAAGCCCTAGATTCTACTTTCCTCGTCTTCTTCCTTGAGTTCTAGAGAGAGAAATTTAGAGAGAAGATGACCTTTTGGGATTTGGTTTGGGGGTTTAGGAAATAATGGGTTGAATGGGTGTATTTTGACTTAAAATGACTTATATAGTGACCCCAAACATACCGCAAATGACTCCAATTCAATTGGACATAAACATGAAATCCCAAAAATAGCCCTCACTTAAAGTGAGCTGCCAGGGACCACGTGGGGCTCCACGAGCCGTGGTCCCATCCGTGGTCTTGAGGCAGTAACTTGGAAGCTTGTGCCTTTAGCTCGCACACCCAAGGAAATTCCACGAAGGGCTCCACGAGCCGTCTAAGGCTTCATAAGCCGTGAAATGGCTTGTGTGGAGGAATCAATTTGAGGCAGCCTTAAGGAGGCTACTGCCTCCACCTCCACCAGTGGCACCACGACTTGTGGTGACCACTATTGGTCGTGAAGGCCCTCGTGGTCTTGGGGCAGTGCCTTGGCAAGGCTTGGGCAACCTTGGCCCTTGCCTTGGCCCTTGGCATTTTGCCTTGGTCCTTGCCCTCCTTCCTCGACTCTAACCTTAACGTTTAGCTCTAGTTTTAGCCTACTAATTTCAGGAGTGTTACATTCTCTCCCCCTTGGGAACATTCGTCCTCGAATGAAGATCTAGACACCTTACAAAAGTGAAGACTCAAGACTAGCATCCCATCATGAATGAAACATAAAAATAATGCACAATTTAATGAAGGAAACCATAACTCCATCTAAAACATAGTCAATGTAATACAAGGAAGTAGGAACTACATCTACCAACCCATTATGCTTGAAAATTTAACATTTCTCATATTCATAGGAAGAACTATTTTCTCCAACTAAAATAATGCTCACACAATATCATTGAGCCCAATATGCAATTACTCTTAAAAGCATACTAAAGCATGTTCATCAACTAATCTCATGAAGTCAAATAGGCAACTCATACTAAATGCATAACAACATGAGGGACGTAAATCATGAAACTCATTTCCTTACTAAACATGAATTTCATCAAGAACATGCATATCATAAAGAAATCATGGAAAAGCACATACAACTCACACAACTCCCAAAACAATAAAACTCAAGAGAGCTAATTACATAAAGCTTGAAAAGGAGTATAAAGAAAGAGATGAGGATATCAGGACTTAATATCGTCCTCGGCCTCCCAAGTAGCACCCTCAACCAAATGATTTCTCCATAAAACCATCATGGAAGCTATTTCCTTGTTTCTCAATCTGTTGACTTACCGGTCTAGGATTTCTATAGGAACCTTTTCATAGGAAAGGCTTTCATCACTCCCAACCCTTCTACGGGAATAATGGATATATATCGGATCTCCAATACACTTCTTAAGCATAGAAACATGAAATACCAGATGAACACGAGCCAACTCATAGGCAACCTTCCCAATGCGCTTCAACATTTGATATGGGCCTACATACTAGGTACTAAGTTTCCCTTTCTTGCCAAATCTCATCCACCCTTCATGAGTGAGATTTTCAAATAGACCCAATCATTAACTTCAAATTCTAAATACCTTCTTCTCACATCAGCATAACACTTTTGTCTACTTTTATCCAATATCAACCACTATCTAATGAGCCGAACTTTCTCAATAGCTTCATAAACCGATTCGGGACCAATGAGAGCAATTTTACCAACTTCAAACCAACCAACCGGACACCTGCATCTCCTACCATAGAAGGCTTCAAAGAGAGACATATCCATACTAGAAATGTAAATATTATTGTAGGCAAACTCTATTATTGGCAAGTGGTCATCCCAATTACGTTTGAAATCTATAACACATGCCCTTAACATGTCCTCTAATGTTTGGATGGTACGCTCTGCTTGCCCATTACTTTGAGGATGAAGAATCGTGTTAAGCTTAACTTTAGTACCAAGTCCTTTTTGGAATGACTTCCAAAAGTGAGAAGTAAATTGAGTTCCCCGATCCAAAATAATAGACAAAGAGACCCATGCAACTTCACTATCTCATTTATATACAACTTAGCATAGTCTTCCGCAGAATGAGAAACCTTGACGAGAATGTAGTGGGCTGATTTTGTCATCCTATTTATAATGACCCAAATATAATCATGTTGCTTTCGAGTACGAGGCAAACCCATAATAAAATCCATATTCACATATTCCCACTTCCAAGTGGGAATTTGTATATCTTGTAGTAAACCTCCCAGCCTTTGATGCTCAACCTTAACTTGTTGACAATTAGGACATTTGGCTACAAATTCCGCAATATCTCTCTTCATACCATTCCAACAATAGACTTCCCATAGATCACGGTACATTTTGGTGGCTCCCAAATGAATAGAATATCGAGAACTATGAGCTTCCTCTAGAATTTGCTCCCTCAAACCATCAACATCCGGAACGCATAACTGACCTTGGTACCTAAGCACCCCATCTCCCCCTTGGGAGCACTACACCATTTTAGGCCTACGGCCATACTAATTCTAGACAACGCTTGTAAAGTGTTGCCTAAAATATTTTTGGGGACGCTTTTAAAGCGTAGCCCAAGTTTTAAACTTTTAGCTTCGATAATATTGACAACACTTGCAAAGTGTACTCTTTAATGGTATAAACTACACTTTATAAGGGTTGTTACAATATGATATAATTGGCAACAACTATTTACATATATGGCCACACTTTTAAAGTGTCCTATTTTTATAATTGTAAAAACAACACACTACAAGTGTGGCCTTAAAATTTTCACTAAAATATTATATTCCCTCCAACATTTTTAACTCTCCCTCCCATTTTTATTGGGAAAAAATAATAATTCATAAAACATTAAAACTTTGTTTTCCCCAAATCAGAAAAACATGTTTTTCTCTAATGAACCGAAGAACATGCTTTTCTTTGATGAACTGAAGAGCTGAAGGTATGTCTGGAGAACTGATCAAGAGATGAAGCTAAGTCTCTCTGTCACAGATGAACAGAAGCTAAGTTTCTCTGTCACGATTTTCTCTCGGATTTCTCGCTGAAGAACACAATTTCTCACAGATTTCTCACTGAAGAGTTGAAGAGCTTCTCACTGAAGAACACGATTTTGTTGGAATAGGGTTTTGTCAGGTTAGAAATTCTATCTTTGAAAGTCTAAATTTTATCTTTAGGGCTTTGATATTCTTGTGTTTTTTGTACGATTTTGGGAGTCTAGCTCGTATTTTAGCATCATCAGTTGGAAATTAAGTTGAATAGCTATAGGGTCTTGTTAATCGAATCATATTAATTTCACTCTAGAAAGTCATTAGGTTTTGAAAGCGAAGCACAATCGTCGTGCAAGCCATTGTGTTGTTTTAGAACCTTGTGTCTGCAGGTTATAGAGTAAATTTCACTTTAGCTTGGAATGATATTATGTTGAGTAGATAGGTCTGCATAATGTTAAGCTAATTGATATCTGATGATATCTGTGTATGTATTATTCTATGGCAGATGGATCTGATAGCTAAGTTAAGACATCCATATATCGTGGGGTACAAGGATGATTGGGTCAAGAAGGTATTATGTTAATTAGTTTCTAGAACAGGCTTTGGAATTGATTTTTTTTATGAGAACAGAGAAGCATGAGCACTGCAAAAATAATCCGAGCCAACAAAGGCTTTTGAAGCAATCTTTTTGTCACTTGCCATAACTGGGAAGGTTATACATAAAAAGGCAATGTGTTCCCAGCATACCAGCAGACAAATTGGACACAGAACAAACTGATAGTTCCATTAACACTCTTAAGATTGCCATCCTTTCATTAGAAGGAGATACTGTACAGGAGCTTCCGTCTGTGCTATTTCTCAAAATTATTGATAATATCATCAATTGTGTCCTCCCAATTTTCAGTCGCTTCAAGTTCTTGACACAAAATCAAAGCAAGATGACATCTAATTGCTGCCTCCTCATGGTTATCTTTAATATCTAAATTGCTAACAAGAACCGGCTTCAAGAGAACACGGTTTCGATATGAAGATCTTCAAGCACCAAATCAAAATGTTTTTCTTCAAATGTAATTACAACATCAAAGGGACCATCAGCTGCATTATCCTGCCAACGTTGAGGTGCAAGCTTTACACCCAAGTTCCTTTTCAGCATAGGCAGTATTCCATTTCGGCTGTACAGTTTAACGTCTTTGCGACAGAGGTTATCGAACATCTGCTTATAAGGAGTGCCGAAGTCGTAAACATTCGGTTCCCTAATAGAAGGACCAAGAAGCTTCACATGTTGCCCAGTGCCATATGAGGCCACATCAAGCCCTGCCTTTTCAGTAGACAATATGACTCCATGCTCTAATTCTGGTTAGACGAGCACACCATTGTATACCGGAGCTTCATAACTATTTCTGGTAGTTCTACTCTTGTATTCCAGATGAAATGAATTCGTCGATAGCTACACCTTCTGAAATTTGCGCCGGCGTCCGGTTGGAACTGAAATGATTATCCTTGACTTGAGAAATATTCTATATCGAGCTACCTTAAAATAGGATTGACTTTGTTTTTCTTTCAGGGGAACTGGATATGCATCTTTACCAACTATTGTGAAGGTGGAGATATGTGAGTGGTTATCCTAGCCTTGCTAGCATTTTTATACTTATTGACATATGAATTTTACGTTTCTCCCAAAAGATGGTCAAAATATATTTGTAGACTGAACTACCCTATGATTCTTTTATATGAAGAATCTTTTCCTAAATTATGAGGTTGAAAGCAATAAGATAATGGGAATGTTTTATGGTGTAATATGAAGATAATGACTTTTTGTTTTTTTGGGTGATCAGGGCAAAGATCATAAGGACGTCTAGGGGAGCTCTCTTCCCAGAAGAGGTAGTTTAGATACAACTTCCATCATAATGGGTTCTCATACTAGAGTGATTCACTTAAAGTTTATGTGTTCACCAACTTTTTCCTCTGCAGAAACTCTGCAAATGGCTGACTCAGCTATTATTGGCGGTAGATTATCTGCACTCCAACCGTGTTCTACATAGAGACGTGAAGGTATAAACAGGCCCTGATTTAATGAGCTTTCCTTATGGGAACTATAGTCCTTCTACCTCGTGCCTCACCTTGCAAAGATCGTGCATCTTTTCCTTCTTCCTTACAATGGTGGCTGCAAACATTGTTTTCTACTTTGGATACAAGTCTTCATTTTGCATTATGTTTTTGAAATGTTGATGTAGAATTGTAGCTTTCACTAATATGTTTCTTAGTAACTTCATGTGTATAAGTTGCCTAAGGAACTGCATGTCTTAATGTTTGCATTTGGTTCTCTTAGTCTGTGTATAAATTGCTTAAGGAACTTCATGTCCTAGCTTTAACTTATTAATTTTGGACATCATTATGGATTAGAAGTTCTGTTTCTGTAATTTAATCATTTGTCTCTATTTCTTTCACTCCCTCCCTTATTTACCTAATTTCCCTTCACAAGAGAGCTCGCGATCTCTAGAATCACTGCGCCTCGGAAAATATGCAGATGTGACTACATTGTTGTGCATTGAATTTTTATTTTTTGGTTATAACCATTATTTATTTGATAATCTCATAGCAACTTACTCTTGTAGTAGTTTAATGATGTCTTCTCAACTGATATATTTGACAAGTGTGAGAATGTTCTCAGTCGACTATGAGAAAAGCATGGATGCAAAGTATGTCTATTTCTATTATTACATTCTCCATTACTTTATCTTGGACTTTGGCTAGTGTATCTTCTAGCTTTGGTTTAGAATTGTTGGAACAATTAGCGTCAATATTATGAGTATCTATCCCTCTACAAGATTGTTAGTATGTTCAAGATTTTTCTTCATCTCGTGGTTGACGACTGTAGAGATTGTAATACCAGAGTTGCATGAGATGCGCATTGCGCATATTGTTTCTATTGGGCCTGAATCATTGTGCACACTGAATCCAGACTGTGGTGGCGGGTACACAATTTCTCTTTGAATATTCTAGTACATCACATGTCTTCTTACTAGATCTCAACGTCTTATTGGAAGCAACTTCAAATCATCCTTGTTATCTGTTTTCTTCTTCTTTTCTTGTCACCAGGAAAGGAGTAATATTGACATATGATACTCGTACAAATTTGGCATTTTTTCATTCATTTATTGCAGCAGACTATGTTGCTACTCAGCGGCTTAGGTGAGACATGTTTCTGAAGCTACCTACACTAAAGCAATCTAACCTAATCATGAATTTCTTTCAGACTCCATCTAAGAACTGGTCTGATGTTATTGTTGTCATTTGAGAACTGATTTATTGATCTAGAAATATGGTGGCATCTGAAATGACTGAAAATATTGGATAGTTGTATTTTACCTTAGGTTTACTTTTATACTTAATTAGTTGTCAAAACTTTTAAGTTGATAACTTTGGAACCTATCAACAATGTTCTCTGGGTTCTTGCAGGCGGAGGTTAATGTATTTCCATATGGAGATTTTTGAGATGGTGGATATCATTGTGACACCTACAACTAGGTATGTCAAGGACTTCCATACCTTCACCAACGCTACTCTATTCCAGTTATTGAACATATTAAAAGGCTAGTACAGAATGTGTAGACGGTAGATTAGTTAGCTAATACATGTCAAAGTTAGATTTTTGACATCCTGAACTTGTGTGCATTGGCAGGAATATTCCTATCACCATTTCTTATACTTCCTTCTTTATTAGCATGACACCACCCAGAATTCCACCAAGTGCTATTAAAGTTAGGGAGACTGATTTGCAAGTTTCCAGTTTTTCCCTTAGTCACCTCTTACCAGATATCATTAACTATGGAGTTAATTGAAACTGTACAAAGGTTGTTTCTCTACTATTTGTATTCATGTATTCTATATTTCAGGAAATCTTTTGCAGTTTATAGCAGAGATATTGCTTGTGTATTGGCTTTGTGATTGTCAACCGGTTCTTATATAACTAAGTCATTACTCTTTTTCATAACGTGCTCATGATTAGTTTCATAGAGACCTTTTTGTTGAATTTTTGTTTTCTCACCCATGTGTATATTATTTTGGTCGTGATCATCTACATATGTTAGTTTACATGTTGCTGCGTGATTTTCTGAGGTTTTTTGGTTCTGATTGCCTTCTTTCTTGAGACAGACTAAATTCACTACCATATCCAATTTGCTCTCTATCTGTAAGGTTTTAATGTCATCATCTTTCCCTCAATTCAATCACCTTCTACCTTCAAATTATTGTTTATTGGTGTTCTCGATTAGATTTATTATAATGCTGTAATGTACTCATACATGCAAGTGTTTCTACCGCTGATAAAGTTATTTATTCCTTAATTTCTCGACAATTCAAAGCCAAGTATGTTTCAAAGTGCATGTACTCCGAGACTTGACAAAGAATAGAGATGCAAACTATTTCGCTTTCGAGAATAAATTAAACTGGTTAGCTTTATTTGTGATATTAGGTAAATTGATGAGAGCCATTTTTTTTGGAAATCAATTTTTGATTCTACCATGTAGAAATGCTTGTTGGATTGTTTCTATGTACTTTACTGTCTGCAACAGTTACAATAGTTGAGGATAGACAATCAGGTATTTGAATTAATGTAGAAAACAAGATATCTATATGTTTGGGAAAGTTGATAATCCATTTTACATCAAAAGGTTACTGATCAAGTGTACTATCTATGATCATTATCCTCATGTAAGTGAGTCATGTTTTTTCTGAGTAGTCTGTGCTTGTGAAAAGTAGGAATTATGTCTATCTAGAACAAAAAATGTCCTCTAACTCCTGCCATTTCTGAGGAAGAACTACGGCTATGGAATCTGCTGCTCAGACCACTGTTTTGTTACCCGGTCTTGGTGGTGTAGTTATAGGAGATTATACCTAATGATCATCGTGAAACAAAGGGGATAATATCAAATGTATCCCCCACTGCTACTTGATAACCTAAGGAGAAGATGATCATGCAAAAAAAAGCTAGGGGAAGTGAGTTAGCTCTTTAGAGGAGGTTGAAGTGTTCAGAATTGATGAGATCAGATATATCTTAGATTAACAAAATATAATTAGTATCAGGTCATTTTAACCTGATATATTTTATTGATTTTCTAAAGAATGTTAGGGCCCTACGAGTAAAAGTCGAGTCTATTACTGCACAACTTATGCACAAAGAGTAGAGTTAGATTTTGCAGGAACTCTAGTGCAAGTGTTACTCCATAAAATAAGACATTCAATGGTGTTGGTGTTTCTCTGTTTGATTTTAAAAATCATCCTTTTAAATTGGAGACTTGTGCGAATGACAATGACCTGTTAAATTTGATATGACCAAACAAACTGATTTTCAGCATGTCCGATTAACATTTTGTAGTACACAACCAAACAAGGTGAGTGTTCACTTACCACATTTAGATAGCATAGTATCACCTATTGACAATTTCTAATGTCATATGTTATTAAATACTGTTATGCAACTATATTGATTGTATATTCGTGTCATCTCTTGCTCATCTTTTTAGATGCCACAGTCTTCTACAGTGGATCATAAGGATGTAAGTTAACCATGCTCTCCTTCCAATTTTAGTATGGATTAACGTGGTGATAATGTATGCTAGATAGTAGATGAAAAAATATTGATGAAATGTCCAGATGTGCATGTTATGTATCTCATTTGTGCTTATATTATAATAAAATGAACTAGACATTATAGCCAACACCAAAAGACATAAAAGAAAGTTTAAGAAATGCCCACATGAGGTTTTACATTTTGACCTGTACAGTCAGATTTGCGTTATGAAATGACCGACATCATTTTGGTCATCAATGCTCAACCCTGCAATATTTGGAGTTATATTATAATTTTTTTCCTCAAATATTTAAAGTGAAGATGCACCAGTAGACTGCATTTAGTTTTTTTTTATCTTACTGATGGGAGAGACGTCTTTGAAGGAAAAGAAGTTACAGTTTGTTGTATTATGAGCTTTTTTGTTATGTTCATATTGTTGGCATAAAAATTATTGTGATCTTTGGTTGTACATCTTCTTTGTGCTCTCAAAAGACACTTGGTGCTTCCCATGGAATGATATTTATATCCTCCTGTAAAGGAATTTTTTTTTGCAATAGGTAATGTTTGTGAGTGATCATTTAAGTATTTTGTTCTTTTCTCCCAGATTTATTGCCGAAAGAGTCTTGGAATACATGTAGAACTTGGATTTTATAGTTTTTGTAACAACAGTTGATTGGAAAAATGGATTTTGTTGTAGTTACTTACTGTGACATGTTATTAGCATATGAAATATATGTTTTAATAGCAACTAAGAGTCGTGTTTTTTCATAACAGTACCACTACATTGGGAAGGGGCTGGGAAGTATTGTTAAAAATGACTAGTATTGAGCATAACAAATACATGATTTATTTTCACTAACTTATAATTTTATTTTGAATGTGCAAGAAAATGTCGGTAATTGAATTTGAATAGTGGCCAGAAGTAAACTCGATCTATTGTAGTGAATGATGAAAAGTTTTTGTACTATTGTCATATTTTTTTGAATGCATTTGGTTTTGTGGAATTTATTGATAGTAGACATCTTTAAGCAATCGCTTTCTAAGTATTGGTTGTACAAGACATGTTTCTCGAAGTTTATTTGAAATATATAGCTTTGATTATTTATTAGCTAATTTTGTGCTTTAGATCACTTATATATTTAATTATGTGATTATTGAATATATGCAAATAAAAATTATATTCTTAAAAATGAAAAATTGTGGCTACAAAAATTCTACACAACATTGCCACACTTCAAAAGTGATGCTATAGGGACGTCCAATGTGCAGCTTACTGATTACAAATTTTATGTTGTACATAAGAAAAGTTACACTTTATAAGTGTTGTTGTAGATGACATATTAAAGGCAACACTTTTTAAGTGTGACCAATAACAAAACAAAGGCCACGCGTTTAAGTGTAGTATAATCAAACAAAGGTGTTGCTAATGAATTATTACAAAGTGTGCCCTTTATACCTCATTGGCCATGCTTTTTAAGTGTAGATGCTATGGCTACATTTCAAAAGTATGGCCTAATGTCAAAGGTTACGCTTCTTTAGGCCACCACCTAAAAAGCGTTACTGAAAGTCCAAAAGTGTATCCTTTTATCAAAGGCCACACTTTTTGCTAGTTTAGACTACACTTTACTGGAGTGGCCGTAGGCCTAAAATGTTGTAGTGGAGAAGGCCTCAACGGACTTCTTGAGTACCGACTCTTTCAACTCAACCAATATAGGATCAAGCCTTTGCTTAGCCTTCACATCCATCACAAAGGACGATTTGGACCCATATGAGCATGACACCACCCTTGGTGGACACCTAGTCGTGCCAATCTATGCACCTCACAAACCAATTCTTTCTTTTCATCCTCTACATGAGCCACACTACAAATGTACAATCTACTAAGTGCATCCGCTACAACATTAGCTTTGTTGGGGTGGTAAAGGACACTCATGTCATAATACTTCAAAAGTTCTAACCACCTTCTTTGTCGGAGATTCAAATCTTTTTGACTACACATATTGAAGACTCTTGTGATTGATGAAAACATCCACATGGACCCCATACAAGTAATGTCTCTATATTTTCAAGGCAAATACTATCGCCGCTAATACAAGATCATGGGTCGAATAATTCTTCTCATGTACTTTGAGTATCCTTGAATAATAGGCAATCACCATACCATTTTGCATGAGCACACATCCCAACCCAACTCTAGAGGCGTCACAATATACAACAAAACCATTCGTACCCTCCGGTAAGGTCAACACCGGAGTGGAAGTAAGTCTATCTTTCAACTCTTGGAAGTTTTTCTCACAAGCCTCCGACCACTCAAACTTAGGCTTCTTTTGGGTCAAAGCTGTCAATGGAGAAGCAATGGAGGAAAATCCCTCAACAAACCTCCTATAGTAACCGGCCAAACTCAAAAAACTTATAATATCGGAAGGAGTTAGAGGTCTAAGCCAACTCTTGACCACATCTGTCTTCTTAGGATCTACCTCAATACCCTTGTTTGACACAATATGACCAAAGAAAGATACGGGCCTTAACCAAAATTCACACTTGCTAAACTTTGCAAAAAGTTGTTGGTCTTTAAGAACTTGCAACACAATTCTCAAATGGTCCATATGTTCATTTTCACTCCTCAAATAAATCAAAATAACATCGATAAACATAATCACAAACATATCAAGGTATTGTCTAAACACCCTATTCATCAAATCCATAAATGCCGCCGGAGCATTTGTTAACCCAAATGACATAACCACAAATTCATAGTGACCATACTAGGTCCTAAAGGCCATGTTGGGAATATAAACCCCTCTCACCCTTAATTGATGATAACCCGAACGAAGGTCTAGTTTTGAGAAATATCTAGCCCTTTGAAGTTGATCAAATAAGTCATCAATTCTCGGAAGGGGATATTTATTCTTAATGGTCACTTTATTCAATTGACGATAATCGATGCACATTGTAAGAGACCCATCCTTCTTTCTAAAAAACAACACTGGAGCACCCCCATGGAAAGATACTCGGTCGAATGAAGCACTTATCTAATGAATCCCTTAGTTTCTATTTCAACTCTTTTTTCGTCGGAGCCATTCTATATGGAGGAATGGAGATAGGTTGCGTGTCCAGTAAAATATCAACACCAAAATCTATTTGCTTCTCGAGAGGAATACCGGGCAAATCATTGGGGAAAACTTCCTGGAACTCATTCACTATCGGAACCGACTGTAGAGAAGGGGTTTCGGACTCCACATCATTAACCCTAACAAGATGGTAAATGCACCCTTTGGAGATCATTTTCCTAGCTTTAAGGCAAGAAACAAATTGACCTCTAGGGATAGAATTCACTCCTTTCCACTCTAAAATAGGTTCATTTGGAAATTGGAATTTAACCACCTGAGTCCTACAATAGATAGAGGCATAACATGCATGCAACCAATATATACCCAAAATCACATCAAAATCCAACATATATAACTCCACCAAATCCACCAAAGTAACCCTATGAGACAAGGAAATGGGACAACTTCTATAAACTTTCCTAGCCACCACGGAATCACCAACCGGGAAAGAAACCGAAAAATGCTCTAATAACACGTCGGGGAGTATTTCAAACTTCATGGCCACTAAAGGTGTCACAAAGGAAAAAGTAGCACTGGGATCTAACAAGGCATATACATCAATTGAAAATAATTTAAACATACCGGTCAACACATTCGGGGAGCTCTCTTGGTCATCCCGGGATCAAAGAGCATAAAATCGGTTTTGCTTTTGAGCATTGGAGTTTGAGCCGCTTGGAGGAGATTTCTTGCCTTCCTTCCCTTTAGCCGTAAGTGTAGGCAAATTTCTCAAATGATGACAAGACTTACCACACCCAAAACATACATCTGTGCCGGCTAAGTACTTACCATCATGACTCTTCCAAGATTTTGCACAATTAGGCCTATTCACATAAGAACCACCACTATTACCTCCTTGAGGTTTAGGGTTAGGCACCCTATCCTTGTTGACCCTTGGATAAGCATTTGAGAAACCTTGGTTGGAGAACCTTTGCTTGAACCTTGGTTAACCTTGCCCATTGGGCTTAGCATTGGAGAAATTCCCATCACCGGTTCTAGCTCTTTTAACCTCCCTATTCTTGTCTTGGAGTTTCTCATCCTCCATTTTTTGTGCATACATCTTAAGACGTGAGATATCCATATCATGAAGGAGCATTGTCGTACAACATTATTTTCTTACCAATTTGTACACACCCGTCAAACACCTACTCATCATATCCCTTGAATCCTCCACCATAGTTGACGCATAGTTGGACAATTGAGTAAACTTTAGAGAATATTCTTGAACACTCATACCTCCTTGACGAAGGTTAATGAATTCTTCCACCTTAGTTTCCCTTATCTCTCGGGGAAAGAACCTATCAAGGAACACCGAATTAAACACTTTCCACTATATTGGATCCGTTCCTACCGGCCTATTGTTCTTCCATTGAGTATACGATACTTGAGCCACACTCTTCAATTGGTAAGCGTCTAACTCCGCTTTCTCTATCCAAGTCACCCCCATGGCATCAATTATTTTATAAACCTCTTCCACAAATTCTTGAAGATCCTCTTCCACTTTGGAACCAAGAAACACGGGAGGGTTCATTCTTGCAAAATCCCTTAATCTTAAAGCCGCGGAATTCATATTATGGTTCACATGAGGCCCAACATCTCTATTGGCCTGGGCCGTCATGGCTTGGGCTTGAGTTATCACAGCTTGAGCATGAGCCATCATGGCTTGGGTCAACATTTGGATAGTAGATCTAAACTCTGTCTGGGTCACATTCTCAACCACGGGATCAACCAGAGCTTGGTCAACTTGAGGAGCTTGATTACCTTTAAGAACTTCCTCATTCACATATCCACCCTCCATTCCTCTAGCATTAGCCCTTCGTGTATTCATATCATGAAGACACAAAAGAAGTATTAGGAGAGGGACTTTTATAGAGTTAAACTCTAAGGCAAGACTTAAGAGTAATGAAAGAAGTGAAATTTTCTAACATCTTATAGCCTCTTATTCATAAATGTGGCGCTCTTCACACTCATGAACAAGAAACTACTAGACGTGGCTTATGAGACATCATCCTAGAATAATTCTAAACCTTGTGCTCTGATTACCAAGTTTGTCACGACCCAAGGGTATCCCCTTGACGTAACAAGGCATATAATACCCCTAAAGGCACCATGTACACTTCCGTTTTTCTTTTATGAAATCTTCTTAAGACTTGTAATGTGTTTTCACTCTATTTTTTCTAATGCTTTATGTTATGATATGCTAAGTGCCTTACATGGTGCCTTTAAGGGTATTATGTGCCTTATTACCTCTAGGGGGTACCCTTGGGTCGTGACAAACTTACCCTCTAAATGTAACAAGGAATATAATACCCTTAAAGGCACCATGTAAGCCTCTTAGCATATCTTAACATAAAGCAGTAGAACAAATAGAGTAAAACTGCATTTCAAGTCTTAAGAAGATTTCATAAAAGCAAAGCAGAAGTCTAGACTTGTCTCAGTTAGCCTCTATTACAATAGTCCAAATGAAAAGGGACACAGACCATACAAAATAGTTTGAAAATGAAATACTAAAAATTAAACTCAAAGTGAATCTCCCATCCTCGAATCATGAGGACTCACCAGAAGCAAGGAGAATAGTCAAATCCTAGCTCGAACAGAATGATGACTGACTTAAGAACCAGACCCTACACTTGGGAAAAATGTAGGAAAATATGGGTTAGTACAAAAATGCACTAAGTATGATAACCATGACATAAAAACCTTGAAAACATGCAAAAAGGGACATTTTAGTTGAATGCATACAATTTATTAAGTTAAAGCATCATCTTGAAGGAAAAAGGAAATGCATAAGTCATAATCATGTTCATTCTATAGATCTTTATACCATATGAGAAACATACCATAAGTACCCTCAAAGTCTACTTGTGCAAAACATGAATAAGATCTCATAATCCTACCCATGCTAAGTAAAGCTTCTTGAGTAACCATACTTCATAATTCATCTTCTTGTTCATAGTGGGAATAAGTCTTAACCAACATAGACCATGTGAGCTTAACATGGAATCCAGTGTTACCCACACTGAAAAAGGTTGTCCTACTTGCCTAAGGTAGGACCAGCATCATAATAGCTTTTAGGTGGATCCACTAGGTAAAGAACTATGGGGCCACATAGTTTATGGGTAGAAACCCAGCCTTTCTCACGAAAAGGTTCCCATCTAAAGATATTGCTTCTAAAAACCCGACCTTTCTCACAGAAAGGTTTCCATCTCATAGTCAATATCCACTCGGTGCTAAGCATAATTCCCATGGAGTACATATTAAGTCTTGACTTAAGTTCATATTCATGGAAGAGTGCCTTGACACTCAATTCAACATAGTTCATAAGATAGCTCATAGATTCAATAGGTGAGAATAGCCCTTCAACCTTAGAATCATTATCATGTGAGAAAACTTCCACATTATGTTCATTATGTGTTAATGAGAATAGCCTTTCAATCAACACAACAATATCATCATAGATTACCCTTCAAGGATCAAAGATCACATTCAATCAACACATCTATAATTACTACATTAGTCATGGATGATAACATAATTCAAGTAGTTCAATTACTACATGCATAATTCTATCATATTCTACTAGCATCAATCATTACCCACACTTTGAGATCCAAATTGGGGAAAATAGGGGAATTCATGGGTTCTTTGGGAATTCAACATAAGATTATATAAAATCATCAATATATCCTAATAAAAGATAAATCAATCACTAAAAATGAATTTGAAAGGAATCCATGAGATTGAAGTCAAACCCTAACTTTGGAGATTTCTAGCTTTGAAATTAGGGGATTTGAAGGGGCTCCATGGATGAAGAACTACCATACCTCAGTTACGATTCTCCAAATATTTTGAGTGAACAAGTATTGTTTCTTCAAGCCCTAGCTTCAACTTTCCTCTTCTTCTTCCTTGAGTTCTAGAGAGAGAAATTTTAAGAAAAAATGAATTTTTGGGATTTAATTTGGGGGTTTTGGAAATAATGGGTTGAATGGGTGTATTTTGACTTAAAATAATGTATATAGTGACCCCAAACTTACCCAAAACGACTTCACTTCAATTGGACTTAAATGCCAAGTGCTCACCCTCGTCTCCGAGTAAGGCTGGGCACCGGACCGGAATGGGACCACTGGACCGGAACGAACCGGAACCGGACCGGAACGGGACAGTTTGACCGGGTTGTTGACCGGTACCGGGATGAACCGGACCGGAACTACCGGGATGGAGGCTCGGTTCCGTCCCGTCCCACTATATACCGGGATAGAATCGGGATGGACCGGAATGGACCGGAACGGAACGGGATGGGATAAACGGGACGGCACATATAGCTATTTCAAAAAATAATTATTTTTTTTGTAGTTATTTTGAATTACGAAAATACGAATGTTTTTTATTTTTCTAAGTTATATTAGTTTATAGTATTTAAGTTTTAAAATTTATAATAATTTTACTTAAGTTTATTTTAAAGATTTTTTTTTTTAATTTTTACGTATTATATTTATAATAATTTTACTTAAGTTTATTTTAAAGATATATTTTTTTAATTTTTACGTATATAAATTTGTAAGTTAAGTTTACTAAAGTTCTTTTTAAAAAGTTTTTGAGCTTATGTAGTTATGTTATAAGTTTTAAAGATTTGAATCTTTTGAAGTTTATAAGTTATTAAGTTATACTTATAACTTGTAAGTTAAATAACTTAAGTTTGTAATTTTAAAAAAATTAAATAAACAAAAAAGAAATGCTAATAAAAGTAAATAATGACAAAAATATTATTTTTTATTTTAATTAGAAATGATTTACCGGGATCGGACCGGTACCGGACCGGACCGGAACCGGAATGAACCGGGATGAACCGGTACCGGTATACCGGTACCAAATCATGGTACCGTTCCGTTCCGTGTACCGGTTCAATGTATCCCATCCCGTCCCGAATACTACCGGACCGGAACAAACTGGAATGGTACCGGAACGGACCGGAATGGTACCGGTACAACCCGTTCCGGTGCCCAGCCTTATCTCCGAGTCACAACTGCAAAAGAAGGCTGGAACTAATCACCATTGGTAACTGGTACTGGGACCTACATCACGACATAGATGCAGAGTGTAGCATTAGTACCAAAACAGTAGGTACTCAGTAGGCATCAAAGGCCGACTGAGCAAAAAGGGTAAAAATAATAAGAAATGATAGAATCTAGACATAGAGAGGTCAAAGCCAGTATGAAAAGAAAGCACACAAGCATACCAAAAATAAATTAAGTACAGCTAAACTAAACCTAACTGGACCCTCATAAGCCCAGAAGGTACACTCGTGCTCAAGTTTAAATAAAACCTGAACGAACCCCCATAAGCCCGACATTTACGCAAAAGAGCTAACTCTATTAAGAAAGAAGAAAATCGGGCTCCTAGCCCAAAGTAACCAAGATAATCCATCAGACTCCACCCAACCAGCAGTGCACTTCCACCCCAGCTAGAAAGAGTGACCCCAGAGGGCACCCAGCCATACAGTCCACTCCCAGCAATGCTAGAAAGAGGGACCCGGGGGTGCGATAGATATCGTGAGTCATCCTACCATGCAGTCAACTCCCAGTCCAACTAGAAAAAGCGACTCGGGGACACCCAACCAGCACCACACTCCCAACCTAGCTAGCAAGAGAGGCCCAGGGGAGATCGTCGAAATCACCAAGTCTACCCAGCCAGTGATACGCTCCTAGCTCAGCTAGAAAGAGCGACCCCGAGGGTGATGGTACCTCCAATAGGATCCAATCCAACAACAGTCGTCGTGGAACGCCGTCCACTCTTAGAAATCACAGAAAAGGCTCCAAGCCTATACTATCTCAATCCCACACCTCTAGTGATGCACCGAACCTTCGAGAATCCGTCGGAACCGCAGAATTAGGGGGAGAAAATACATAAGTGCATCAAGCAGCGATAGCGCCTAATCTAACTCTCAAAACTATCAAACTCAAGTCTGCTACTCGAGTCTACAAGAAGATAAGTCATCCGAACGACGTCGGCAGAAAGTCAAGGGTATCTAGCCCATATGGGTCATAAGTCTAAGGCAATGCTAGTCTAACCTATACTAAGGACATCACGCTTACGGTTAAGGATGAAAAAAGCATACAACACATAGCATACAAGCATACAATAACATTTAGCACATAAGCATACAACTCTACCAAATCGTTTAACATGGTACTACGCCCGAAATATGGCCAATCGATCCTAACATAAGGTATCTAATCAAAGTAAAGTAGGAAGCTGGTACCCACTCCCAATTCACTCAAATCGACATGTTTTTACAAAATTAAGCTCAATCTAATAGAAAGGAAGTCGTAGCCTACCTTAAGGCTGACCGCGCGCGCTACAAATCACTTTGCCTGAGCTTTTTCTTCCCGAACAACCTTTCAACGTTGTCACTCTATCAAATATAGGATCACAATGTAAGTACGGTCATTTAGACACCTAAATCACAACAAACGGAGACGGGTCAATTTTGGAGTTAAAATGGGAATCATGGGACCCACACTGAATTGACCGGATTTAACTCCGCCAAGAGACCTAAAACAGTACCCCGAACTTGTGTTCCAAAATGGAACAAGATTCAGGGCTCAAAACGCAGCAAAACTCAACATGCAAGAAAACCACACTTTAATCAACTTAAAAGAAAACATGCAACAGTCTAAACTCGTAATTTATGAGAATCGAATGGTGCCCAACACTCCTTGATCACTCCACGATGTAGCCACGATATTTCCCAATACGTGGACTTTGGATCATCCAAAACCGGCCTAAAATGAGTGAGATATGACCAAAACAAGGAGGCCAAAAACAAAAACTCGAAAAAGGCATAACAGTCAGGTTTATAACCAAAAGTACCTCAAACGACGCGCACCTGACAACTTCCGAACATTCTACAGTGAAGCCACCAAAAATACAAAACTCTCGCACTTCGAATTGCCTAATTCGGTTAAGAGATGAGAGAGTTATGAGGTTTTAAAGTTTTGAAAATGCTGCTAATTTTCTGCATTATATATCAGATTTTCAGCATATTTTTCGAAATCTTAAAAACTCCGATGGGCTGCTCCGAACTCGTTTGGAACTTCGTGCACACAATAGAGATATACAACCATACCAAATTTGATATTCCGGACTCAATAGCACAGTTAAAATTTCAGTACGAGGTCATCTTGACAAAAAGTGGCTCCCACACCCAACCGCCATTTTAAGTCCAAAACCAAAAAAGGGCTCGAAAAAATATCGGAAACCTCGAGACACAAAAGAAGGGTCATTCTTGACCAAACTCGACCTTCTGGAGCTAACCGCGCTGATGGAATTCTCATCCAAGCGCGTTTACTCAAAATGTTGACTAAAGTCAAACTTAGGCTTAAACTTAAAGTTAAAACGCCTAACCACACCGACTCACACCGAAAACCTCAGGAGTCATGCCAACCATGCTACCAACCTAAAATGACCCTTCCAGAGCTGATGGAATCGTCAAAATTGGATTCCGATGTCATCTTCTTGAACTTTTGATAAAAAAAATGATCGTTCAAGGTTTATAAGCTCCAAAAACACTAAAACTCGCAGAATAACCAAACGAACGACCAAATGACCGAACTGTCAGTCCGAGCAAGTTATAAATGACTTGGGGTCGCTTCAGGAATGCTCTAAACGATACACAGAAGGCAAAACAGAGAAATGACCAGGAGGGTCATTACAATATCCACTACTAAAAAGGACTTTTGTCTACTAAAGTAAGGGTCAAGAAGTACCTGAAGGTTAAAACAAGCCGGGAAACTACTCTCGCATCTCTTGCTCGGTCTCCCAGGTAGCCTCCTAGTCTGTACAATGCCTCCAACGGACCTTAACAGCAGGAATGGCTCTCGAGCGCAATATCCTCACATCTCTGGTTAGAATGGCAACTGGCTCCTCTACAAATGTCAAACGGTCATCCAACTCAACTACATCATACTCGAGCACATGGTACTCATCAGGAACATACCGGTGCATCATCGAAATATGGATAATCGGGTGGATGGTTGAAAATGTTGGAGGTAGGGCCAACTCATAAGCAACTTCCCCAACTGTCTGGAGTATCTCAAAAGGCCCATTGTACCTGGGGCTAAGCTTGCCCCGCCTCCCAAACCTCATCACACCCTTCATAGGTGACACACGAAGGAATACCCGATGATCAACAAAGAATCTCAAAGGTCGACGCGTCCGATCCGCATAACTCTGGTGCCTACTCTAAGTCGTCCTGAGTCTATCCTGAATCACTCTTACCTGGTCCAAAGCTTCCTGAATCAAATCTGTAACCTGCGGCCTAGGCTCTGTAGACTCAAACCAACCCACTGGAGATCGACAACACCTACCATACAGGGCCTCGAACGGGGCCATCTGAATGCTAGAATGGTAGCTGTTATTATACGCAAACTCCACCAAAGTCAAGAAATGGTCCCAATGACCACCAAACTCCAAAACACAAGCCCGCAGCATGTTCTCAAGGATCTGAATAGTACGCTCCGACTGACCATCAGACTACTGGTGGAAAGTTGTGCTAAGGTTAACCCGGGTGCCCAACTCAACCTGAAAGGTCCTCCAAAAACTAGACTTGAACTGAGAAGCCTGATATGATATAATAGAAATGGGCACCCCATGAACTCGAACCACCTTCCGAATGTAGATACGAGCCAACCTCTCAGCGCTAAATGAAAACTAAATAGGAAGGAAATGTGCTGACTTGGTCAATCGATCGACGATGACCCAAATGCTATTAACACCTCTATAAGTCCGCGGTAGGCCAGCCACAAAATCTATAGTAATGCGATCCCATTTCTAATCCGGAATGAGTAATCTCTGAAACTCACCACCAGACCTTAAATGCTCGGCCCTTACCTGCTGGCAGCACAAGCAATGAGAAACAACGTCAGCAATATCTCTCCTCCTCCCACTCCACCATTAATGCTACCTTAAATCACGATGCATCATCACTATGCCCTAATAGATAAAGTATCTAGACTCATGGGCCTTGCAAAGTATCAACCGTATCAATTCCCCAACTCTCGGAACATAGATGCGGCCGTCGAATTTCAACACTCCATTAGGATCTAAGGTAGCTTGACCACTATCACTCGCTAACACTCGATCTCTATGGGCCACCAAGGCCTCATCCTCAAACTGACAACCACGGATCTTATCAAGCAAAGAAGACTGAACTCCCATATAGGCCAAGAAGCATCTAGAATCTGAGATATCCAACTGAACCATGCTATTTGCTAAGAACTGAATGTCCAATGCCAAGGGTCGCTCCCCAACAGATAAGAAGGCTAGAATACCCATACTCACCACCTTTTGGCTCATGGCGTCTGCTACCACATTCGCCTTGCCCAGATGATAGAGAATAGAGAGGTCATAGTCCTTCAGGAGCTCAATCCAACGACGCTACCTCGAATTAAGGTCCCTCTAGTTCATGATGTACTAAAGACTCCTATGATCAGTAAATATCTCATATCGAATTGCATACAAGTAGTGCCTCCAAATCTTAAGTACGAAAACTACCGCCACCAAGTCCAAGTCATGTGTGGGGTAGTTCGCTCATGGATCTTAAGTTGCTCGATGCATAAGAAATAACCCGGCCCTGCTGCATCAATACACAACCCAAACCAATGTTGGATGCATCATAAAAAATCGTGAAGCCCTCGTCTTCAACTGGAAGAGTCAATATAGGAGCGGTGGTCAATAACTCATTGAGCCTCAAAACGCTCGCCTCACTCTCCTCTGAACAAACAAAGGGAACATCAACATGAGTCAACCTGGTCAGAGGCACTGCCAAGGTAGAGAAACCCTCTACAAACCGTCTGCAGTAGCCTGCTAGTCCGAAGAAGCTCCGAATCTCAGTAACTGAAATCACGAATAGCCTCAATGTTCGCCGGATCTACCATAATGCCCTTCTTGGATACAACGTACACCAAGAACACCTACATAGTCTAACCAAAACTGGCACTTTGAGAACTTGGCATAAATCCGCTGATCTCTCAAAGTCTGGAGCACAACTCTCAAATGCTGCTCATGACCACCCCTACTCTGCGAGTATATCATAATGTCATCAATGAAGCCTATGAAAAAGGAATCAAGGTAAGGCTTGAACACACGCGTCATCAAGTCCATAAAGGCAGTTGGGGTATTAATCAACCCAACGGACATCACCAAGAACTCATAATGGCCATAACGGGTCCTAAATGTAGTCTTAGGGATGTCCGCTGCCCTAATCCTCAACTGGTGGTAACCGGACCTCAAATCAATGTTAGAGAACACTGAAGCTCCCTGTAGCTGGTCAAACAAGTCATCAATCTTAGGCAGAGGATATCAATTATTTACTGTCACATTATTCAACTGCCTATAGTCAATGCACATGCGTACCATACCGTCCTTCTTCTTTACAAAAAGAATGGGAGCTCCCCAAGGTGATACACTAGGTCTGATAAATACCTTACCAAACAGATCCTGAAGCTGAACACTGAGCTCCTTGAGCTCTACATGAGCCATCTGATATGGTGGAATAGAAATAGGCCGAGTACCCGGCTCAAGCTCAATCAGAAAATCAATATCACGCTCTGGGGTAGGTGAGGTAGGTCGGTAGGAAACACATCTACAAAGTCACAAACAACAGGAATTGACTCAACCGAAGGGACCTCCCTACTCACATCATGCACATAGGCCAAATAAGATAAGTATTCGCTAGCCACTAGCCTCTTAGCTCGAATAAAAGAGATAACCCCAACTGGTGTGCTACTACGAAATCCTTGCCACACCACTGGAGGAATGCCAGGAATGGCTAAGGTAACGGTCTTAGATAAGCAATATAATATAGCTCGACAAGGGGATAACCAATCCATGCCCATCGAAATCAACCATCTCAAGCAATATAGGGTCAGCCCGGGTGTCACGCCCCTGGATAGTATATATGCATGATCAAAATACCTGATCCGCCACTAAAGACTCACCCACGGGGGTCGACACACACAACGACGCTACCAGAGGCTCAGAAATCATACTCAAGAGAGAGGCATAGTAAACAGAATCATACAAACAATTTGAGCTCGAATCAAATAAAGCCATGGTGGGTTGCTGGCATAAAAGAATCGTACATGTGATCACATCGTCTAATGCCTCATCCTCCACCTCGCTAGAGCTGCATAGAAATGGCTATGTCCACCTCTACCTCGACCATCAAATCAACCACCTGACCTACCTCCCCGGGTTCCACTCGGTATACCCTGATGACCACCTCTACGGTCCTGACCCTGATCACGGCCTTTAGCTAGAGGTGCTGGTAAAGCTAGGGCAGTTTTTTGAGGAGCGGGATCAATCCGACTATACTGAGGGTAGTCCCTAGCCCAATGACCCATCTCACCACACTCATAGTAACACAGCCGAGGGTGACTCACAGAAGAATGACCTCCATGACCCGAAGAACCTACTGAAACACCTCACGACCCTGACTAGAACTGGCCTCACTCTGACCACTATCTTATGCCTGAAAGAGGCCTCGGTAGGTCGGCTAGACTGACCCTGGCGAAACCATCGTCCGGTCCTATCATGATAATCCCTAAACCTAGTGCGGGAGTCATTGTAGTTGCCATCATGCCTAGCCCTCTTCTCGCTGCCCCCTTGGGACTCACGATGAAGATACTCCATAGTACTAGCATGGTCAACCACGTCTAAAAAGGACCGACCTGCAAAAATAAAGGTTTGGGTCTCAAGCCGAAGCTGTGATCTCAACCCACTGACAAAGCACCTAACCCTCTTTTCATCTGTAGGTAATATCATCTCTGTATGATGAGAATGTTCGTGGAACCTCGTCTCGTACTCTGCCACTAACATGGAGTCGTGCTCCAACCTGCATAACTGATCCCTGAGGCGGTCTCTGATGCTACGAGGGATAAACTTATCCAAGAAGGCCTTAGAAAACTCATCCCATGACACCGGTAGAGATCCAACTGGCCTGGTCTGCATGAACATGCGCCACCATTACCTAGCGGGCCCATCTAGCTGGTAAGCGATGAAGTCATCCCCACTAGACTTTACTAGACCCAAAGTACGAAGCCTCTCTTGGCAAGTAGTAAGAAACTCGTGGGAATCTTCACCCGCAGCCCCAGAAAACCTTGGTGGTGTCAACCTGAGAAACACACCAAGTATTTTTTGGTCCTCGAGGGGCATAGGTCAGTCTGCTGCCAAGGGTTATACTCCCTCAGGTGGTATTTGGACCTGAGGTGCCCTCACTGTAGGCAGATATGCGGTACTGGTGCTGGTGTAGCTGGGGCGGGTGGTTGCTGCATAACCCCAAGCACACCTAAGAGTTGTGCAATAGAGGTTTGGAGATCTGGAGTCAGAACTGTTCTGGGTAGTGGCTGGGATGGCCCCGGCCCCATCGGCGGAGTTGGTATATGAGCTTCTAGAGGGTCCGCTACTGGCTCTGGATCCTCCTCTCTCTCTCTCTTAGGCTGGTGATGCGGCCCTGCCTCGACCTTGGGGTCGGCCTCTACCCCAAGTTGGGGCTCTGTCTGCAGGCCTGGGTGCATCACTCCCGGTCGCGCCACCTTGCGAGCGAGCCATCCTGCGAAAGAGTGAAAAAAGTGAGATTTCAAGGAACCAATAAGGCACACGCTCCGAAAGTGAAACAAAAGAGGAAGTCTTCCTAAACACATCTTGTAGCCTCCCGAAGATAAGTTATGGGCATCGCTGGACCGATCCGCAGGACTCTCACAACCCAATTTCTTGAGTCATGATGGCACCTTCTAGACCCCACCAGTAGGTAAGCCAACCCGTAACCTAGAACATCAAGTAATAAGCGTAAGGGCAGAAACTAGCGAAAACAATAATATAAACAAGGATAACAAAACGAAAACAAACCAAAATAAATAGATACAGAAATCCCTCCCAGAACCTAGAAGTCACTATTACAGAGCTTTCTAATAAAGAGGACATGTCCCAAAAGTGGATCACAACAAAGCGTGTCTCAAAAGCAACAAGACTAGCTAAAACAAAAGAAGGAGACAGAACAAAACCCAAAACGTCAAGTGCTCACCCTCGTCTCCGAGTCACAGCTATAAAAGAAGAATGGAACTAATCACCGCTGGTAACTGGTACTGGGACCTGCATCACGAAATAGAATCAAAGGCATTTCCTTCTAGAGAGTGAAAAAACTGTTTGACTAGATAGTCTATATAGGTTCCAACATTATAACATGTCTCCACAAAGTGTGAAACATGTTGCTTCAGATTTTCTTTACCCTCAAACTGTTGAAATTTAGGAGTTTGATAACTGACATGTATTTTGAAGTTATCAATCCTTGCAATGTATGGCTTGGCATACATATGAGAAGACTTGGTGAAGACTTCATACTTATCTTTGATGGTCCCTTATATGAACTCTTTCAAACAATCAAGTAGGATCATTCCTTACAAAGAAACTGGCATCTCTTTAACAAGCGATGCTTGCTTCATAGGACTTTCAATCTCTTGAACTTCAACACCCTTTCCAGGTGCATGACTGGCTTCCCCATCTAGAAGGACTTTCATTCTATCCATCAATTTGTGACATTTGATGGTGTACATGCTTTGTGAATCCTTTAACAAATTTCGTCACATTTGCAATTTCTTCCTCAATGGAAGAATCAACGATTACCATTGTTTACACGATCATTTGGAATGTAGGAGAGTAGCATGGATTGTCACACACGTTGATCTTCAACATTCACATTACGTGATGCATATGGAGTGGATTTATTGGCTGAATCATAGGTCTCCTTTGTTGTATATTTCTTGGAACCAGATTTGTCAAGTAGAGCTAAGGTCTTCTTGATAATTTCAGCAACACTGTTTCCTCCTTCTAAAACATTTGTGGAAGACCTTGATCCTTTTGGAGTCTAAGACCCAAAAATAGTAGTTGATGTGGATGACACTTGACGTGTTTGTTGTCCTAGTGTAGCGGCCTTGCTCCTCGAAATAGCTCCAAAACTTTGAAAGGTAATACCAAGGATTCCTTCAACTTCAGTAGAGAATTTGTAGTTAGTGGCCTTAGAAGAAGTTAATTGACATTTGACCTTCTTGAAAGTCACCTCGATATTCCTTGATGCTTGGAAAACTGAGACGAGAGGTAGAGATTGTCCCACTTGACGTACCAAAATTTTAGACAGTAAAATTCGCATCCAGAAAACAATAATCAAGAATGAAAAAGTATCACAAAAATTGTATTTATTGATTTCAAAGAGCCAGTGTTACAATATCTATTATTCCTCTAATTCATCTTTTTAGATTTAAATTCAAGGGTTCTTGATATTGATCTTAAATTTGTCTTGAACTTGATTTTGGATTCAAGGGCTTTGGAGATTATTCTTGAATCTTTGATGAACTTAAACTTTATCTTGATCTTAATTTTTATTTGAATTCAAGGGCTTCGAGCTTGTTCTTGAATCCGGTGGTCTTGATCTTGAAATTTCTTGAACTTTAATTCTTAAACTTGTAGTTTATAGAGAAATCTATGGGGTTCGATCCACGAGCTTTCTCTAAATTCTTGTTTAGAATTTTCAATCCCTTTTTGAATTATGAGGATCCCTATTTATAGTGTTAGAATAGAGGAGTTATGATAGGAACAAGTTTCCCTTTGGCCAATCAGATTTAAGTGATATGACATATGGGCTTTATGGAGCAGGCTTGTCATTTTGACACGTGTCATGATCCTATTGGCTTCATTTTTTTATTTGGCGTACCACCTCATTTTCCACGTGGCACCCAAAATGGGCATGTAGGTGAGCTGAAGTTGGACTTAGCAAACTGGGCTCATATATTGTAGCCCAAATCACTTAATTTGGACTTAAATTAAATCCATATTGATTCGATTTAACTAATTAATCCATTATATTTATTTGAACTAATATATTCATGAATTTAATATAATCTGAATCATTTTAAAAATTTATATTTAATAATTTTTAAATGATTACAATTTTCACTTGCCTTGATCAATTAGAATATAAGGAAAGAGTCATGAAGTTGATTCTCATTCCGTTATAATGAATGAACCGACACGGAAAAAACTTCCCTATGTAACACCTCTAATTACTAACCAAGAATCGCATGTCGATACACCATTGCTTAATTACTACAATATGATTTATTCTCATTTTGGGAACTTGAAATTTTGTGATATTTGCAAACTTGATTAACATAATTGTGATCGTACTTTAAGGGATTGTATTTGGGTATTTATGTAATATTATAATTATGATTACCTATAACTTGAAAGGGTGGTGAGGTATATACATATAGGTATATATGTATGCATTTTGTGTAGCACACTTTTTATTTGGGCAGCACTTTTGAAGGACAGCTGTATAAGTGATAAACATCACTTTTGTGACTAAATTTTCACACCTCCTCTAGTAAAATTCGTTTCCCTGAAGTATAAGAACCTTAGAACATTATCTAAACATCTTGTTCTTTAAAATCACAAGAGAAAAACTTGGTCCTTTTTGCTGGAATTTGAGGCACACCCTTCCCTTTGGTAAGTGATGAAATTTGTTTACGAGCTGGGTAGCGTTTAGTATTTTAAGCATATCTCGTTCTTTAGAAGTTAGTTTACAGTGAATAAATATGATTTGAGAGGATACTGCATATACCTACAACTCTTATGTTAATGTAAAACTCTAATTTAGTTGTTACGGATTCGAAATATGGGACGCAACATAGGACAAGTTTTGTCCAGATTTTGGAATAGAAATCATGTATGATCAACTGTTCGTGTTTTCATTATATCTTTTTGTACAAAATATATTTTGCGATGATTCTTTATTATTTGCAACCTTAAGAGATGTACCTACATATGAAGGATATAAAGTCCATTTTTTCCGTTTTCCTCTTCAAAACTAAGTTGCGACTAGAGGTACCAGGCTGGACAGATTCACTGTTTTGGGAGCATAGTTGTATTTGTACATGCTAGGCTTACTTGTGATAATGATCCTGTTTTACTTCAATATTATTGAGCTAATAGAAGTTAAAGAATTTATTTAATTATATTTTTAAGGTTATATATACTCGTGTACAAATTGAGGACCTTGATACGTTGGTCGGTATACAGTTTTAACTCTTAAAGTTTTGCTGGGCAGTTTCTATGCTAAAGCTCAAGGTTTGTGTAAATTGTACTTGTACTCTTGTTAGCTACGTGTATATTTGAAAGGTTAACTCGATACCTTGGTTACTTCTTGTCACATTGTATTGTCGTATCGGTATTCTCTGAGACTTTCAAGACACTTGTGTAACTTGCCCACTTGTATGGATTGCTTGATCACCTAGCATTCTTGTTGGGACTTTGTCCTTCTTGTGGATTTGATTTTGTCACTATTGGCATGCCTATTGATTCGGATTATTTGTCATCTTGACTTTGGATTTTTTGTTCGTCTTAAGTATGGAAGTTGTCCATTTTAAGTATGAACTAGGAAGCCATTTTTAATATGGTTCTTGATTCTCTTGATTATTGGGCTTCAAACCTTCTTGATACAGGGCTTCGATCCTTCTTGATACTTGATTATGATGGGTGTGACGGTATGATGTATATATTGGGCGAGCCTTGGTATTGGATATCTTGGGAAATGGTACGTGTTGAGCGTTCTTGACATTTGGATCTTTAAATATCAAACTTGATACTCTTTATATATTGTTTACTTGATTTATTTATTATGTTTCAATTGTGCTGCCCATGACTTTTGAAAGGTAACTTGGAAACTCTAGCAGCTCCATGCATATAGTTTTTACACCACTAAGCTTTATGCTTAGCGATAGTTGTTTCTATCCTAGGGAATGTTCGAGGGAATACTTGAAGTTGGCCATTGTAGACAGAGTTTTTTGTGAGCTTTATGGGAAGATCACATTTTCATATAGGCATCTATAGTTGCATAAATCTTGGGACTTGTACATGATCTATATGTTTTACATTTACATGATACTTTGAAGACTAATTTAATCATGTCACCATGGCTTTTAAAATAAGTATGACTACATGTTTTACTGTTTTGGGGTGTGTAAACCCAAGTCTTGTAATTCATTAAATTTACAGTTTATTTTGAAGGTTTGTATGAAGCATGAACCAAACAAACTTCGGTACCCCGAAGTTGGTAATGGTTTATAACGTGTCTTGTAGTAGTATAGATAATATATGAAAATCTCTTAGCGTATTTTTTAAAATTATTTTGAAAGATTCTTCCGCCATAAATTGAGACTCTTGTCTTGTTTCAACTTGAGATCAACAAAATTTCTAAATGACAAGCCTTTATACCTTTAACTTGTTATTTTGAACTAAATTCCTCTATTGAATTATAATTTATATATCTTAGATTAATCCCTTTTAAATGTGAAAGTATTGTATTAGCCTTCTTGTTAAGTAGTAACAACCTTCCAAGAGGGTTGTTACAAGTATTGGTATCAAAGCCTAGGTTTGTGGTTCTAGGAATTTTGTTATAAATTACTTGTATACTCGTTTCGCTTTTGAAAAGGTTCTTGTTATATTATTTGGTCACTTACATGGTTTATAATTTATTTATTTTTGCATGTATAGTGCACGTGCATAATATACATGTCCCTAATGTAACGTGATCTTCCCTTTTTAAGGAAAAATAAGTTATGGCCTCTTCTTCTAATAGACCATAATAAACACCTTCGAATTGTTTTGCAAATTTTGAAGGAGAAAGAACTTTACGCTAAACTTTCCAAGTGTGAATTTTAGCTTAATGAAGTGGATTTTCTGGGACATGTTGTATCAACCGAAGGTATAAAGGTTGATCCTAGTAAAAAAAATTCAAGTAGTTGTTGAACAGAGACCTCCCAAAATTCCGAGTGAGGTAAGAGGTTTCTTGGGCTTAGCAGGGTGCTATAGAAGATTTGTGAAAGGCTTCTCCATTATCGCCTCCCCTTTGACTAAATTCTTGAAGAAGGAAGTAAAGTTTACTTGGGATGACAAATGCCAAGAGATCTTTGAAACTCTCAAATCCTTGTTGACACAAGCTCCAATATTTAGTCTACCAATTGAGGTGAAATAGTATGTAATATATAGTGATGCTTCTCATCGAGGTCTGTGATGTGTTGGTGAATGAAAAATAATTTCCAGAAAATATCTTATACTTTTGGTTTGAGACTACAAAATACTCTTTAGGAAAATAATTTTGAACTGAAAAATTGAATTATTTCATGAGGGGGAGGATGAGGTGTAGGATTGACGTAAAAATTGAAATTTTAAAAATTTGAAATATTTTTTAAAAATTATTATTTTTTAAAAGGTGGCTACGGGTGGTTTGGGGGGAGGGGGCGTAAATAATGAAATTCTTAATATTTGAACTACTTTTCAAAATATTTTAAAAAAAAAAAAATTGACGGGGGGTTGTGGTGGGGTAGAGGGGTAGGGATGGCATAAAAATGTAAATTTTAGAATTTGAAATATTTTTGAAAAATATTTTTTTTGACGAGGGTGGAGGGTGGGGTGACATAAAAAATAATTTTTTTAAATTTAAAATATTTTTCAAAAATATTTTTGGGATGACAAAAAAATGAAACTTTTAAATTGGTACTATTTTTCAAAAATATTTACCCCCGAGGTGGGGGGGAGGGGGGGTCGCAGAGTCAGGGTTGGCGTCGGGTAAAAATGAATTTTAAAATTCTGAAATAATTTTGCAAAACGATTTTTTTTGTTGTGTGAGGGGATAGGGTGGTAAGGGTTGAGTGAGGTATAAGAAATCCTAAAATTTGAAATATTCTTCATAAATAATTTTCAATTTTATTTAATGTTTTTTGTTTTGGGGAGGGGTGATGATTTGGGGTTAGGGTAAAAAATATTTAAAATTTGAAAAATAAGAAAATTAATTTAAAATTTTTATTTTTATTTGGATGGAGAGGGCCTGGTACGAGATACGGAGTAGGGTAAGAAAAAATACATTGTAATTTAGGAATGAAGTGGAGTTTTGGAAAATGTTCCCTTAATTTTTTGAAGGAAAGTCATTTTCCTTAAATTTGAGGAAAATAAGTTGATTTGGAAAGCCTTTTCCAAATACTTTGAGCCAACCAAACATGGAAAAATTGGAAAATATTTTTCTACATACCGAACACACCCTTAACTGAAAAAGATTTCTATCACTACCACTTAGCATCTATAAATATATGTTGGTCTTTTACTTCTTCTTTTTATCAACCTCAGTAATTTTGGAGCTTCTCTCTTCTTCTCTTTTTAGATCCTTTGGAGTTTGACGTCCAAGCCTTTTTTCTTTTGTATTTTTTTTCACAATTTAATGAAGGTAATATTTGTATTTTGTGAAGACTATATATTAGAGAGTTTTATCGTAATACGATAATTTGATCTTTAAGTGTGAAGAAATGAATACTTATTTTTGTTATTTCCTTTTTTTTTAAGTAAATTTTTTGAGGTCTGAGGACCATTTATTCAGCTAAAGAGTTCAAGGGCCAGGGTCAAAAAAACAAAAGAAAAAGTTAGACCCCAAGTTTGATCCGAGCCAAAGCAAAAAGGAAACTAATCCCACTATAAGCAGCTCATGTCAATTGTTGAAAAGTATCGAATACTCTTTTCAACGGTAGCATCGCTCTCGTGTGAGGATGTTTCTATTGTGGTGCCGGTGGAATTCTCAGCTCTGTTATCTTCTCCGGTGGGTGATCTTTCAGTTGGTGCCATGGATGCTTTGGTGGAGACTTTTGTCTATCATCATTACTGTTACTTGGTAATTAAGTCTGTCCCTTTACTTCTTTTTGCTCTCATCCACCGGGAAGCTGACTAGTTTTGTTTCTTCTTAGGTGGTCGGGGTTGATCCCCAAGGACCGGAGAGGAAGTGTTGCTGACCTCAGATCTGGAAGATTAGGTATGCCAAAAAATATATCTTTCTTCAGTAGTGCCTTTAGCGAGTTCTGATTTTTTTCCTCTTTTTCTGGATGTTGATGGGTGGGTGGCAAGCTCTTATCTGCATCTTCTGTTGGGGTTATCTGTGTGTGCAATACCCCACTACCCCTTATTGGTGAAGATTTTTGGTAGCTAGAGTAGTTAGATCTAGCTAATTTTCTCACAGTTGTAATGTCCTCCCTGAGGCATACTTGTTAACTACTTTGGATGTGTGTAGTGATTCCATGTCTTAAATAGGTTCTATAGTTATTGCTGCTTTCCATGTGACTTGTGCTTTCCTTTATCCAGTATATTTTCTTCTTGTGTATTATCATTGTTCCTGCCTTTGTATGTTGATATGCTTGTTTCTGATTCTCAAATTAGGCATTTCTGTTTTTTTCCATGTTGAGTAACCTTCTTGTGTTGCTTGGTAGCTCGTGAAAACTCTTGTATTCTATTGTGCATTGTGTTTCTATCACCTTATTAGTTAGGGACACAATATTCCCTTCCCTAAAGATATGGATGATTTGGGAATTTAGTTGTTGTAATCTTCTTCTGATCTCTTCTACCCTTTCCACTATTTCCCTTGGCACCTTCCACTGCTTTAGGATCATCCTCTTCAAATTTAACGAGCCTGTTTATATAGTTATCTCCCTTAGGTCATTAAAGTAACAGTACTCTAGTTCCTTGATAACGCTCTACTACACTTCATCCGATTCTAAGAGTAGGCCGTCGATAACAAGTATAAACCTAACTAAAAGTTAGGGTCGATCCCATACGGAGTGATACGGTAAAGAATTCAATTACGAAGTAAAATGGTGTTCTAATCGTTTGTAGATGTAGACGTTTTTGAAACAATAAACAAATGATAAAGGTTTGACAATTAATGTCAAATGGGGGGATTTGAGTGAACAGTTAACAACTACAAACACTGGGAGTTAACAAGTATAGGAGATTTCTTGGGAGTGTGATCAATTGAATGTCAACTTCGCAATATGGGTGATTATTATTTACTTGAAGTCGTTGAATCATTGTGGGTAGGCTAGGCTTTAGGTGCAATAGTCATATCTCAATCAACAATCACAAATCGAGCGAGTTCTTTGGAACCTCGACAAGCACAACACATATAAACCGCCCAATACATCAATCAATCTACTTTTTCAAGCTAGATTAGTAGGATTGCATTTAGACCCACTTTCTCAAACTAAGTCTACAATAATACAATCACTACAATCATCAACTACTAGTTTAACTCTAATACTTCTTTCTCTAGCAAGCTTAGAGTGCTAAACAAGAATTGTATTTGCAACTACAATTCATCAATTAAAACTCAACGATTAATTGAACCCACTTCAAATCAACTATAAAATCAGTAAATACTAACACCCATAAGCTAATTGAAACATTCAATCACATAATCACACCCCAAAAGAAAAGGAGTTTTAGCCACACACAATAAAGAACAAGAAATCGTTACCAACTATGTTTTCCATCAACTTGGGTAATAATTCACAAGTCTCCAAAATGCTCAAATTGAAACACAAAATCAAATAAACCCTAAGGGGTCGTTTGGTAGAGTGTGTAAGAATAATGTAAAACAGGGTGCATTAGTAATGCTTGCATTAGTAGGCTTGGATTAGTAATGCCTGCATTAGTTATGCAAGCATTATTTCTTATACATTGTTTGGTTTGATGTATCAGAAATAACAAATCTTGCATAATTTCTATTAAAAGAATATATGTTTACAAAAATACCCTTCACACTTTATATATTTGTACACTTCCTTTGCAATAAAGTTCTTTGCTAAAACATCAAAAAAGATTTCTTTGCTAAACCACCATTAACTTTTCTTCTTTCCAAAAATAATATTAAACAGTTGTACTATTGCGTAAAAATATTTTTGTGAAAAGTTTGCAAATTTTTTTTTATCAAATTTATCGTCACAATAGTAAAAATTGTGATTAAATTATATTGAAATTAAATTTTTATTTTAAAAAAAATAATACTTAAGAGGCCATAAAGCCTATTAAAACACCAACAAATTATAAAAAAAAAACTAAAAAGAAAATCAAAATAAAAATAAAAACTTATGACAACAAAGAAAATGAAAAGGCTTTAAGGGTAGTTTTGTAATTATTTAATCTAATGCATGTTTTACTCGAAAATATTAATAAAAAAATGACTGAGTTTTCAAAAAATCGATTAAACTTATGATTTATGAGAAATCAAATTTCCAAAAGGTCAGAGTCGCCATTTAATTTTTGGTAAAAATCAAGAAAAATCTCAAGTTTTTCAAAAGATTTAAACAGATAAAATCAATTGAAAAAGGGTTCGAGTTCAAATGTACATTCCGAGAAGGTGTTAGGCCCTCGGAATGTCCGCTAACTTGCGGTTGACCGGCGATTTGACTAAAAATGACTTTGACTAATTTTTGAGAAAATATTAACTAAATAAAAAGAAATTCGATTTTTATTTATTTATTTATTACTATTGTTTTTCTAGTTAATTATTTTGTGGAGAAATAAACTAAAGGGGGGGGGGGGATTTTTCTAAAGGGAAAAAAACTTAAGCGACAAGACAAATAACAAAATTAAAGATAAGTATAAAACATAAATATTTTAATTCAAATATATATATATATAAAGTGAAATGGCTATCCTGGGGAATTTAATTAAATTAAACCATGAACCCAATAAAAGTGTTAGTCAAATACAAATAAAAGAAAAGCAAAGGAAGGAAATATTAAATTGGGGCCATTGGCCCAAATTCCCAAATCTTGGACCTGTCCTATTCTAAAGTTTACCCTAAAAAATAATGGGCTTTGGCACATTTTCGTGTCCAAAAGCGAGCGTATACACTGATTATATACCTCCGTATATGGGCTGTATACTGGACTTTGTTTTGTATACCAGCCCATACACTAAATGCATACACTCTATTTCATCTCCTGAACACCTGTAATTCCGTTTTTAAACATGCATATGTTGTCCTTTGACATGTATATAATATATACTGTTGTATACCAGTGTATCATAGAATATATCGACATGTGTATAGTCCATTTTGGACTTTTCCAAGATTTGTAATTCAGTTCCCGCACCTATAATTTCTTTCCTTTCATTCAAACAAGATGAAGCTGACTCGAAAGAACTCAATGCAAGGATAGAGTCCAAAGGACTCGAATGGTGTCACATGTGGCTAAACGAAAGGAATAAGAATTTAGTACCCGAAAATAATAGAGTAATAATACACCCTCAATAAATCATTGCAGCATCCTAAACTAATATATGGCAAATAATTCAATTGAGCTAGACAATGAACTTAAATAAGGGAATACAAGCTCCAAAATGCTAAGGCCCAAGTCAAGCCAATGACAAAATAATGACTACTTAAAACTACTGCTTTAACACTTAATAGCCCACAAAAACACATATATCCTCCAACCAATTTAATACATAAAATGCCTAAGTAATACAAGCAATTAAAAGCAGAAGCATTTAAACTCATCCATATCATATGGGACACCACGATTAAGCATAAACAAAGGGAGGGAACAAGGAGATCACTTGCAAAGGGGACATAGCTTCCAGATTTGGCATAAAAATCAGATTGCCAAAATTTCTTCCAAGTTATGTAAGAATTATGTGACAAATGAAGTTACAACAGTACTAAAGAAAGAAAGATTGCTCAACTCTAACATGACCAAATTGCAGCAACAATAACTCAAGAATAAGGTAAGATTTAATTAAATAAGGACACATTGTTGAATCAAGGCTACAACGAGTATAACTATGGTAGAACAAAGATTCCGAAGGCTATATTGAGATAACAATTAATAACTTCTAAAAATGAATAGGAAACTAATAGTAGCATCTTAACCAAAGGATGAGGAAGTTACCATTTTTAATGACTCAAGCTAGTAAGAACTCAACTCTTATAAAGAAGAAAAACCAAGAATCGAAATCTAATCATAGCAATAGTCGTCCGGATTGAATAGTAAATAGCAACAAAATATTAAATCCTAACGCAAAATTTAACTATGTAGCTGAGTCACACCAGAAAATGAAAAAAAGCAAACAAAACCACAAATAAATACCTATTTAATGCATACCACTAGAATAAAACATAATAAAAGGAAAAGAGATTACCTTCTTTGGAGCAGCGAATTGAGACAAGCGAGCCAGCGACGAGATTCACCACCATTACAACGAGACTCCGACAAGCTTTGGTGAGCAGAGAACAAAAAAAGAAAACCCAACACTCTAGACTCCAAGTCACTGTATTATCTCTTTTTCCTATTCTGTATGCGTTTCTATGTATGTATATGTTTCTATGACTTGAGTCGAGACAAAGTCGATTGTATCTTTCGTTGTCGTACTTTTGATTTTTGATTTAGAGGAAACTCTATTCTCCTTGCAAGAGTTGGAAAAGATAAAATTTCTCAAATAGGGACCGAGCCTTGAAGGCTGCCTACATATCTCACGAGGGAGAATTCAGGTCCTGTGTAGTTCGATCAGCTTGAATCCCCTTCGATTTGAGATAAAGGGTTGATTAATTTTCTTTTTATGAGAAAGTAAGATTTGAAAAATGATGTTCAAATTTTGTTGTGAAACTACAGATTCGAAGAGTATTTGGATGCACTTTTGATAGTGACTTGATATTTGTACTTAAAGGGTTCTAGAAGATAATCCAAAAAAAATTGAGCTAGAATATCTCCAAATAAAGCAACATAATCACACAAGCATTTATAACACATAGACAATTATTGCGCGTTCTAAAAAGATATGTGACCCTTTGTGCCAAGGGTAGGCTTAGCGATTCGAAGGATGTGTAACGTTGTTTGAAACATTGCATTGCTTCGAAACCCATATTTATACAAATTTTACGAACAAAACTGAAAGGGGATACATAATAGGGAAAAGGGATACAAATGATCAATCCCACGCAGGGGTACAATCCTAAACTATGCTTCCATGGACGATTCTTCCTTTTGATTTCTTGTCATCTCCGAATGTCCATGCTTTTGGATGAAATGGTAACTTGACGCTTCTTTGACTCGAACAAACTATTAAACTCCCAACCCCAAGATACAATGTTTTGCCAAATGATGTATACATCCTTCAAAATTAAACACATAAGCATGATTGTCTTTTATTGACCAATGGGTCAAATCGACACAAGGTGGGCTTCTAATGGGCCTAACACGGCTTGGGTGTTGGGTCAACTTAGTTCATAATGGGCTACATTTGGGATTTGGTTTCACTCTACTCTAGTTGACTAAGAGTAGATTTTGAAAGATCGGGAACCCAAGTGGTTAACTTAGGCTGGAATTCACGACAACCATTAGATGCATGATGTTCCAATAAATTGCCGATCCTTTCAGAAAAGGGTTGAGTATAAAAAGTCTGACTGCGATTATGCAGAAACCATCCTTAAACACATTAAACGTAGATAAACAATTCAGCAATTAATAACAATTAGTTAAGTAAGTCAAATCTTATAGTTAGAACTTAATTAAGTCCCTAGCAGTGTCGCCATTTCTAGTTTACTCGAAAATATAAATAAAAAAAATGACTTGAGTTTTCGAAAAATAAACTAAACTTATGATTTAAGAGAAATCAAATTTTAAAAGGTCAGAGTCGCCACATAATTTTAGGTAAAAATCAAGAGAAACCGCAAGTTTTTCGAAAGATCTAAACAGATAAAATAAATTGTAAAAGGGTTCGAGTTCAAATGTACATTACGAGAAGGTGTTAGGCCCTCAGAATGTCCACTAACTTGCGGTTGACCGGCGATTTGACTAAAATTGACTTTGACTAATTTTTTAGAAAATATTAACTAAGTAAAATAATTCGCTTTTTATTTATTTATTTATTACTATTATTTTTCTAGTTAATAATTTTTTGGGGAAATAAACTGAAGGGGGGGATTTTTCTACAGGGAAACAAACTTAAGCGACAAGACAAATAACAAAATTAAAGCTAAGTATAAAATATAAATACTTTAATTTAAATATATATATAAAGTGAAATGGCTATATTGGGGAATTTAATTAAATTAAAACGTGAACCAAATAAATGTTTTAGTCAAATACAAATAAAAAAAGCAAAGGAAGGAAATATTAAATTCGGGCCTTTGGCCCAAATTTTCGTGATCTGTTAGCTTGTGTTATATTTGATGGATGCCAAGAAGAGATTTTTTAAGGGAAAATTTTCAAAACAACAATATTTTAGTTTTTAGTGGGACTCCTTAACAATAGTTTCACTATTTATTTAAAATGACAATATTTTAGTTTGTTAAGGGATGAGTTATGTATTTATTTTATTTTGATTAATTTTCCAGAATACAAATAATTAATAATAGAATAGAGAAAATCATGGAACAGAAAATTTCAAAAAGGAAAAAAAGATTTTAAATATAAATCAATTACGTTTTGAAAGAGCATATGTTGACATTTTTTCTTTCGAGCGTTTTTTTTGCCTTTTTCTTAAGAATTCCAAAAAGAATTTGCAAAAAATAGTTATGTCTTCCGAATCATTCAATTGAAAATTTTCAAATCTTCTTCGAGTTGAATTCGCCATATTCTTGAAACGGAGGTTTTCAAAATTTACGACTATAATTTCGTCAGTTTCATTGAATTCAAGAAATTTCGACATCAGGTGTTTTTATTTTTGTCGATTATTTTATTTATTTGGGTGATATATTCGTATATCTCAACTATAATAGTGGGTTGATTTTTTTCGAAATCGGTGAAATTTTTCTATGATTTGATATTTTTAACTTTTTTTGGATGTTTTGTATCCAAACTATGATGTAGAACGATTCAAAGTGCTTGACTTTTTTTCCGTTTCGTAGTTTGTTTCTTTTTATTTGAATGCATATAATATTTTTGTATCAATAATTTCGTCAGTTTCATTGAACTCAAGAAATTTCGACATCATGTATTTTGTTTTTGTCGATTATTTATTTGTTTGGATGATATATTCGTACATCTCGACTATAATAGTGGGTTAATTTTATTCTGATGAAATCGATAAAATCTTTGTATTGTTTGATATTTTTAGCTTTTTTTGGATGTTTTGCATTCAAATTATGATGTAGAACGATTGAAAGTGTTTGATTATTTTTAGTTTCGTAACTGTTTTCTTTTTATTTGAATCCATACAATATTTTTGTATCCCATTATGTTAATGTAAACAGTAACAATATGACCATGTATACGTTGTCGTTTGGCATGTATATCATGTATATTGTTGTATACCAGTGTATCATAGCGTATATCGGCATGTGTATAGTCCATTTTGGACATTTCTAAGACTTGTAAATCAGTTCCCACCCCTATAATTTTTTACCTTTCATTCGAACAAGATGAAGTTGACTCGAAAAACTTAAACTAAATGCAAGGATAGAGTACAAAGGACTCGAATGGTGTCACATGTGGCAAAACAATAGGAATAAGTATTTAGTACCCGAAAATAATAGAGTAATAATACACCCTAAATAATTCATTGCAGCATCCTAAACTAATATATGGCAAATAATTCAATTGAGCTAAACAATGAACTTAAATAAGGGAGTACAAGCTCCAAAATGCTAAGGCCCAAGTCATGCCAATGACAAAAGAATGACTACTTAAAACTACTACTTTAACACTTAATAGCCCACAACAACACACATATCCTCCAACCAATATAAGACATAAAATGCCTTAGTAATACAAGCAATTAAAAGCAGAAGCATTTAAACTCATCCATATGATATGGGACACCACGATTAAGCAGAAACAAAGGGAGGGAACAAGGAGATCACTTGCAAAGGGGACATAGCTTCCAGATTTGGCATAAAAATCAGATTGCCAAAATTTCATCCAAGTTATGTAAGAATTATGTGACAAATGAAGTTACAACAGTACTATATACAAAACTAAAGAAAGAAAGATTGCTCAACTCTAACATGGCCAAATTGCAGCAACAATAACTCAAGAACAAGATAAGATTTAATCAAATAAGGACACATTGTTGAATCAAGGCTACAATGGGTATAACTATGGTAGAACAAAGATTCCGAAGGCTATATTGGGATAACAATTAATAACTTCTAAACATGAATAGGAATCTAATAGTAGCATCTTAACCAAAGGATGAGGAGGTTACCATTTTTAATGACTCAAGCTAGTAAGAACTCAACTCTTTTAAAGAAGAAAAACCAAGAATCGAAACCTAATCATAGCAATAGTCATCCGGCTTGAATAGTAACTAGCAACGAAATATTAAATCATAACGCAAAATTTAATTATGTAGCTGAGTCACAACAGATAATGAAAAAAAGCAAACAAAATCACAAATAAACACCTATTTATTGCATACCACTAGAATAAAACATAATAAAGGGAAAAGAGATTACCTTCTTCGGAGCAGCGAATTGAGACAAGCGAGCCAGCGACGAGCTTCACCACCACTACAACGAGACTCCGACAAGCTTTGGTGAGCAGAGAACAAAAAAGAAAACCCAAAACTCTAGACTCCAAGTCACTGTAGTATCTCTTTTTCCTATTTTGTATGCGTTTCTATGTATGTATATGTTTCTATGACTTGAGTCGAGACAAAGTCGATTGTATCTTTCGTTGTCGTACTTTTGATTTTCGATTGAGAGGAAACTCTATTCTCTTTGCAAGAGTTGGAAAAGATAAAATTTCTCAAAATAGGGACCGAGCCTTGAAGGCTGCCTACGTATCTTACGAGGGAGAATTCAAGTCCTGTGTAGTTCGATCAGCTTGAATCCCCTTCGATTTGAGATAAAAGGGTTGATTAATTTTCTTTTATGAGAAAGTAAGATTTGAAAAATGATGTTCGAATTTTGTTGTGAAACTACAGATTCGAAGAGTATTTGGATGCACTTTTGATAGTGACTTGATATTTGTGCTTAGAGGGTTCTACAAGATAATTCGAACAGAATTGAGCTAGAATATCTCCAAATAAAGTAACATAATCACACAATCATTTATAACACATAGACAATTATTGCGCGTTCTAAAAAGATATGTGACCCTTTATGCCAAGGGTAGGCTTAGAGATTCGAAGGATGTATAACGTTGTTTGAAACATTGCATTGCTTCGAAACCCATATTTATACAAATTTTACGAACAAAACTGAAAGGGGATACATAATAGGGAAAAGGGATACAAATGATCAATTCCACGCGGGGGTACAATCCTAAATTATGTTTTCATGGATGGTTCTTATTTTTGATTTCTTGTCATCTCTGAATGTCCATGCTTTTGGATGAAATGGTAACTTGACGCTTCTTTGACTTGAACAAACTATTAAACTCCCAACCCCAAGATACAATGTTTTGCCAAATGACGTATACATCCTTCAAATTTAAACACATAAGCATGATTGTCTTTTATTGACCAATGGGTCAAATCGACACAAGGTGGGCTTCTAATGGGTCTAACACGCCTTGGGTGTTGGGTCAACTTAGTTCAAAATGGGCTAAATTTGGGATTTGATTTCACTCTACTCTAGTTGACTAAGAGTGGATTTTGAAAGATCGGGAACCCAAGTGGTTAACTTAGGCTGGAATTCACGACAACCATTAGACGCATGACGTGCCAATAAATTGCCGATCCTTTCGGAAAAGGGTTCAGTATAAAAAGTCCGACTGCGATTATGCAGAAACCATCCCTAAACACATTAAACGTAGATAAACAATTCAGCAATTAATAGTCATTAGTTAAATAAGTCAAATCTTATGGTTAGAACTTAATTAAGTCCCTAGTAGAGTCGCCATTTCTGTTTTACTCGAAAATATAAATAAAAAAAATGAATTGAGTTTTCAAAAAATCAACTAAACTTATGATTTAAGATAAATCAAATTTCCAAAAGGTCAGAGTCGCCACATAATTTTTGGTAAAAATCAAGAGAAACCCCAAGTTTTTTGAAAGATCTAAACAGATAAAATAAATTGAAAAAGGGTTCGAGTTCAAATATACATTACGAGAAGGTGTTAGGCCCTCAGAATGTCCGTTAACTTGCGGTTGACCGGCGATTTGACTAAAATTGACTTTCACTAATTTTTGAGAAAATATTAACTAAGTAAAATAAATTCACTTTTTATTTATTTATTTATTACTATTATTTTTCTAGTTAATAATTTTTTGTGGAAATAAACTGAAGGGGGGGATTTTTCTAAAGATAAACAAACTTAAGTGACAAGACAAATAACAAAATTAAAGCTAAGTATAAAATATAAATACTTTAATTGAAATACATATATAAAGTGGAATGGATGTCTTGGGGAATTTAATTAAATTAAACCATGAACCAAATAAAAGTTTTAGTCAAATACAAATAAAAAAAGCAAAGGAAGGAAATATTAAATTCGAGCCTTTGGCCCAAATTTCCAAATCTTGGTCCTGTACTATTCTAAAGTTTACCCTAAAAAATAAGGGAAAATTTTAAAAACAACAATATTTTAGTTTTTAGTGGGACTCCTTAACAATAGTTTCACTATTTATTTAAAATGACAATATTTTAGTTTGTTAAGGGATGAGTTATGTATTTATTTTATTTTGATTAATTTGCCAGAATACAAATAATTAATAATAGAATAGAATAAATCATGGAACAGAAAATTTCAAAAAGGAAAAAAAGATTTTAAATATAAATCAATTACGTTTTGAAAGAGCATATGTTGCCATTTTTTCTTTCGAGCGTTTTTTTTGCCTTTTTCTTAAGAATTCCAAAAAGAAATTTGCAAAAAATAGTTATATCTTCCGAATCATTCAATTGAAAATTTTCAAATCTTCTTCGAGTTGAATTCGGGATATTCTTGAAACGAAGGTTTTCAAAATTCACGACTATAATTTCGTCAGTTTCATTGAATTCAAGAAATTTCGACATAAGGTATTTTTATTTTTGTCGATTATTTTATTTGTTTGGGTGATATATTCGTATATCTCAACTATAATAGTGGGTTGAATTTTTTTCGATATCGGTGAAATTTTTCTATGATTTGATATTTTTAGCTTTTTTTGGATGTTTTGTATCCAAACTATGATGTAGAACGATTCAAAGTGCTTAACTTTTTTTCAGTTTCGTAGTTGTTTTCTTTTTATTTGAATGCATATAATATTTTTGTATCAATAATTTCGTCAGTTTCATTGAACTCAAGAAATTTCGACATCATGTATTTTTGTTTTTGTCGATTATTTTATTTGTTCGGATGATATATTCGTACATCTCGACTATAATAGTGGGTTGATTTTATTCTGATGAAATCGGTGAAATCTTTGTATTGTTTGATATTTTTAGCTTTTATTGGATGTTTTGCATTCAAATTATGATGTAGAACGATTGAAAGTGCTTGATTTTTTTAGTTCGTAGCTGTTTTCTTTTATTTGAATGCATACAATATTTTTGTATCCCATTATGTTAATGTAAACAGTAACAATATGACCATGTATACGCTGTCCTTTGGCTTGTATATCATGAATATTGTTGTATACCAGTGTATCATAGCGTATATCGGCATGTGTATAGTCCATTTTGGACATTTCTAAGACTTGTAAATCAGTTCCCACCCCTATAATTTTTTTCCATTCATTCGAACAAGATGAAGTTGACTCGAAAAAATTAAACTCGATGCAAGGATAGAGACCAAAGGACTCGAATGGTGTCACATGTGGCAAACCGATAGGAATAAGGATTTAGTACCCGAAAATAATAGAGTAATAATACACCCTAAATAAATCATTGCAGCATCCTAAACTAATATATGGCAAATAATTCAATTGAGCTAAACAATGAACTTAAATAAGGGAGTACAAGCTCCAAAATGCTAAGGCCCAAGTCATGCCAATGACAAAATAATGACTACTTAAAACTACTGCTTTAACACTTAATAGCCCACAACAACACACATATCCTCCAACCAATTTAATACATAAAATGCCTTAGTAATACAAGAAATTAAAAGCAGAAGTATTTAAACTCATCCATATGATATGGGACACCACGATTAAGTAGAAACAAAGGGAGGGAACAAGGAGATCACTTGAAAAGGGGACATAGCTTCCAGATTTGGCATAAAAATCAGATTGCCAAAAATTTCTTCCAAGTTATGTAGGAATTATGTGACAAATGAAGTTACAACAGTACTATATACAAAACTAAAGAAAGAAAGATTGCTCAACTCTAACATGACCAAATTGCAGCAACAATAACTCAAGAACAAGGTAAGATTTAATCAAATAAGGACACATTGTTGAATCAAGGCTACAATGGGTATAACTATGGTAGAACAAAGATTCTGAAGGCTATATTAAGATAACAATTAATAACTTCTAAACATGAATAGGAAACTAATAGTAGCATCTTAACCAAAGGATGAGGAAGTTACCATTTTTAATGACTCAAGCTAGTAAGAACTCAACTCTTTTAAAGAAGAAAACCAAGAATCGAAACCTAATCATAGCAATAGTCGTCCGGCTTGAATAGTAAATAGCTACAAAATATTAAATCCTAACGCAAACTTTAATTATGTAGCTGAGTCACAACAGAAAATGGAAAAAAGCAAACAAAATCACAAATAAACACCAATTTAATGCATACCACTGGAATAAAACATAATAAAAGGAAAAGAGATTACCTTCTTCGGAGCAGCGAATTGAGACAAGCGAGCCAGCGACGAGCTTCACCACCACTACAAGGAGACTCCGACAAGCTTTGGTGAGAAAAGAACCAAAAAAGAAAACCCAAAACTCTAGACTCCAAGTCACTGTAGTATCTCTTTTTCCTATTCTGTATGCGTTTCTATGTATGTATATGTTTCTATGACTTGAGTCGAGACAAAGTCGATTGTATCTTTCGTTGTCGTATTTGATTTTCGATTGAGAGGAAACTCTATTCTCCTTGCAAGAGTTGGAAAGATAAAATTTCTCAAAATAGGGACCGTGCCTTGAAGGCTGCCTACGTATCTCACGAAGGAGAATTCAGGTCCTGTGTAGTTCGATCAACTTGAATACCCTTAGATTTGAGATAAAGGGTTGATTAATTTTTTTTTATGAGAAAGTAAGATTTGAAAAATGATGTTCGAATTTTGTTGTGAAACTACAGATTCGAAGAGTATTTGGATGCACTTTTGATAGTGACTTGATATTTGTACTTAAAGGGTTCTAGAAGATAATCCAAAAAAAATTGAGCTAGAATATCTCCAAATAAAGCAACATAATCACACAAGCATTTATAACACATAGACAATTATTGCGCGTTCTAAAAAGATATGTGAACCTTTGTGCCAAGGGTAGGCTTAGCGATTCGAAGGATGTGTAACGTTGTTTGAAACATTGCATTGCTTCGAAACCCATATTTATACAAATTTCACGAACAAAACTGAAAGGGAATACATAATAGGGAAAAGGGATACAAATGATCAATTCCACGCAGGGGTACAATCCTAAACTATGTTTCCATGGATGGTTCTTATTTTTGATTTCTTGTCATCTCCGAATGTCCATGCTGTTGGATGAAATGGTAACTTGACGCTTCTTTGACTCGAACAAACTATTAAACTCCCAACCCCAAGAAACAATGTTTTGCCAAATGACGTATACATCCTTCAAATTTAAACACATAAGCATGATTGTCTTTTATTGACCAATGGGTCAAATCGACACAAGGTGGGCTTCTAATGGGCCTAACACGCCTTGGGTGTTGGGTCAACTTAGTTCATAATGGGCTAAATTTGGGATTTGGTTTCACACTACTCTAGTTGACTAAGAGTGGATTTTGAAAGACCGGGAACCCAAGTGGATAACTTAGGCTGAAATTCATGACAACCATTAGACGCATAATGTGCCAATAAATTGCTGATCCTTTCGAAAAAACGTTGAGTATAAAAAGTCCGACTGCAATTATGCAGAAACCATCCTTAAACACATTAAACGTAGATAAACAATTCAGCAATTAATAGCAATTAGTTAAATAAGTCAAATCTTATGGTTAGAACTTAATTAAGTCCCTAGTAGAGTCGCCATTTCTGTTTTACTCGAAAATACAAATAAAAAAAAATGACTGAGTTTTCAAAAAATCAACTAAACTTATGATTTAATTGAAATCAAATTTCCAAAAGGTCAAAGTCGCCACATAATTTTTGGTAAAAATCAAGAGAAATCTCAAATTTTTCTAAAGATCGAAACAGATAAAATCAATCGAAAAAGTGTTCAAGTTCAAATGTACATTTCGAGAAGGTGTTAGGCCCTCAGAATGTCCGCTAACTTGCGGTTGACCGGCGATTTGACTAAAATTGACTTTCACTAATTTTTGAGAAAATATTAACTAAGTAAAATAAATTCGCTTTTTATTTATTTATTTATTACTATTATTTTTCTAGTTAATAATTTTTTGTGGAAATAAACTGAAGGGGGGGATTTTTCTAAAGGGAAACAAACTTAAGCGACAAGACAAATAACAAAATTAAAGCTAAGTATAAAATATAAATACTTTAATTTATATATATATATATAAAGTGAAATGGCTATCTTGGGGAATTTAATAAAATTAAACCATGAACCAAATAAAAGTTTTAGTCAAATACAAATAAAAAAAGCAAAGGAAAGAAATATTAAATTCGGGCCTTTGGCCCAAATTTCCAAATCTTGGTCCTGTCCTATTCTAAAGTTTACCCTAAAAAATAAGGGAAAATTTTCAAAACAACAATATTTTAGTTTTTAGTGGGACTCCTTAACAATAGTTTCACAATTTATTTAAAATGACAATATTTTAATTTGTTAAGGGATGAGTTATGTATTTATTTTATTTTGATTAATTTGACAGAATACAAATAATTAATAACAAAATAGAGCAAATCATGGAACAAAAAATTTCAAAAAGGAAAAAAGATTTTAAATATAAATCAATTACGTTTTGAAAGAACATATGTTGCCATTTTTTCTTTCGAGCGTTTTTTTTGCTTTTTTCTTAGGAATTCCAAAAATAATTTTGCAAAAAATAGTGATGTCTTCCGAATCATTCAATTGAAAATTTTCAAATCTTCTTCGAGTTGAATTCGGCATATTCTTGAAACGGAGGTTTTCAAAATTCACGACTATAATTTCGACGGTTTCATTGAATTCAAGAAATTTCGACATCAGGTATTTTTATTTTTGTCGATTATTTTATTTCTTTGGGTGATATATTCGTATATCTCGACTATAATAGTGTGTTGATTTTTTTCGAAATTGGTGAAATTTTTCTAAGATTTGATATTTTTAGCTTTTTTTGGATGTTTTGTATCCAAACTATGATGTAGAACGATTCAAACTGCTTGACTTTTTTTAAGTTTCGTAGCTGTTTTCTTTTTATTTGAATGCATATAATATTTTTGTATCAATAATTTCGTCAGTTTCATTGAACTCAAGAAATTTCGACATCATGTAATTTTGCTTTTGTCGATTATTTTATTTGTTTGGATGATAAATTCGTACATCTCGACTATAATAGTGTGTTGATTTTATTCTGATGAAATCGGTGAAATCTTTGTATTGTTTGATATATTTAGCTTTTTTTGGATGTTTTGTATTCAAATTATGATGTAGAACGATTGAAAGTGCTTGATTTTTTTTAGTTTCGTGGCTGTTTTCTTTTTATATGGATGCATACAATATTTTTGTATCCCATTATGTTAATGTAAACAGTAGAAATATGACCATGTATACGCTGTCCTTTGGCATGTATATCATGTATATTGTTGTATACCAGTGTATCATAGCGTATATCGGCATGTGTATAGTCCATTTTGGACTTTTCTAAGACTTGTAAATCAGTTCCCACCCCTATAATTTTTTTCCTTTCATTCGAACAAGATGAGGCTGACTCGAAAAAATTAAACTCGATGCAAGGATAGAGTCCAAATGACTCGAACGGTGTCACATGTGGCAAAACGATAGGAAAAAGGATTTAGTACCCGAAAATAATAGAGTAATAATACACCCTAAATAAATCATTGCAGCATCCTAAACTAATATATGGCAAATAATTCAATTGAGCTAAACAATGAACTTAAATAAGGGAGTACAAGCTCCAAAATGCTAAGGCCCAAGTCATGCCAATGACAAAATAATGACTACTTAAAACTACTGCTTTAACACTTAATAGCCCACAACAACACACATATCCTCCAACCAATATAAGACATAAAATGCCTTAGTAATACAAGCAATTAAAAGCAGAAGCATTTAAACTCATCCATATGATATGGGACACCACTATTAAGTAGAAACAAAGGGAGGGAACAAGGATATCACTTGCAAAGGGGACATAGCTTCCAGATTTGGCATAAAAATCAGATTGCCAAAATTTCTTCCAAGTTATGTAAGAATTATGTGACAAATGAAGTTACAACAGTACTATATACAAAACTAAAGAAAGAAAGATTGCTCAACTCTAACATGATCAAATTGCAGCAACAATAACTTAAGAACAAGGTAAGATTTAATTAAATAAGGACACATTGTTGAATCAAGGCTACAATGGGTATAACTATGGTAGAACAAAGATTCTGAAGGCTATATTGAGATAACAATTAATAACTTCTAAACATGAATAGGAAACTAATAGTAGCATCTTAACCAAAGGATGAGGAAGTTACCATTTTAATGACTCAAGCTAGTAAGAACTCAACTCTTTTAAAGAAGAAAAACCAAGAATCAAAACCTAATCGTAGCAATAGTCGTCCGGATTGAATAGTAAATAGCAACAAAATATTAAATCCTAACGCAAAATTTAACTATGTACCTGAGTCACAACAGAAAATGAAAAAAAGCAAACAAAACCACAAATAAATACCTATTTAATGCATACCACTGGAATAAAATATAATAAAAGGAAAAGAGATTACCTTCTTTGGTGCAGTGAATTGAGACAAACGAGCCAGAGACGAGCATCACCACCACTACAACGAGACTCCGACAAGCTTTGGTGAGTAGAGAACGAAAAAGAAAACCCAAAACTCTAGACTCCAAGTCGTTGTAGTTTCTCTTTTTCCTATTCTGTGTGCATTTCTATGTATGTATATGTTTCTTATGACCTTTCTTACTCTATTTTCCTTTTCCCCTTCTACGTATATATTTTTCCACTTGGATCAAAGAGGAAGAGGGTATTTATAGGGGAAGAACTAGGTTAAAATTGGGGAGAAATCCGGTGAGGAATTGGATGAAATCCAATTCAAATTCAAAAATTCCTTGAAAATAAGGTTGCCAGCCATCTCGATTTAGTACAATCACCAACAGTTATGAGACGATGGCCATTTGTTTTCTTGAGCAAGGACCAACTCGAAGGAGATTGCTCCACCTGACTTGATTCGAATACGACTGAGTAAGGAAACGATAAGGGAGGACGATGCGCGAATGGGCTGCTCAATTTTGGACTTGTTTGGGCTCACTTCTGGTTTTGGTTTCGATTCTTCTAGGTTTACAGGTGGGTCACGATCTGGGAGAAGAAGAGAAAGACGTTGGGGTGGGATATTGCTGGAGTTTGGGCTGCTGATCGGTTTTGTACGTATGCTATTTGTGTCATATTGTATTGTTGGACTGATTTTGGTATTGTTTGTGGGTTTGGGTTACTGGCAGATAGGTGAAATGGTGGGCTGAAATTATTGTATTAGAAAGTATTGTTGAAATGGGTTTCTAGTGGGCTGAGTTGGCATGCTGGAAATTGCCAAATAAAAGGCCCAAATTTTGGTCCTTTAGTGGGTTTAGGAGATTTGGCTAATAACTAAATAAGATGAATTAATATAAATTGATTAACGAGCTTCTTAATTTCTACGAAATAAAATAATTAACTTACTTATAAACTAATCAACTCAAAACTGTAAACTATCGATTAACTAAATTAAAACCAAATATTCAAATAAAATTAAAACTTTTTTGAGATGATTTTTGAATATTCATAAAATGTATAATATATATATATATATATA
>NW_006238974.1:485458-492229 GCF_000226075.1 Solanum tuberosum
ATATATATATATATATATATTATTTTTAAATTTTTTATAAAAATGACAAAATTACTTAAGATGACTTAAAAAAATATTATGAATTTCATAAATTCAATTATTCCAAATCGTTTGGAATTTAGGAAGCTCGATGATTAATTTATATTGTGAAGGTCCAAAATTGGGTGTCAACAACTATCCCTCGTTTGACTTGGATTGATGAAAGAAATTCGAGGCAAATGAAATTGACGAATCCAATATTGATCGACCATATCTTCATCTTAGAAAAGAGTTTTGGTACGGATTTTAGAAATAATGGCTAAACCCCTGGTAATGGGTTTCCTACATATCTCAGGCTATATGATAATTCAGGCCACTTGTAGTTCGATTCGCTTGATTTGACGCACGATTTTGAAAGAATTCAAAAGTTATCCCGATACAGAATTATGAAGGAACCAGAATGTGTGGGAATAAGATTTAAGAGAGAATGTCGGAATACAACTGAGTTTTCAACATTGAGCCCGCATACCTAGCCTTAAACATTAGGAATCAGGCTGCTTGTAATTCGACTCGATCGGTTGAAAAGGAAATCTAGTATGCAAGATAACCTTTGGCTCAGGAAGAGTGAAAAATAAGTCGAGTATGAAAAAGAGGCTTGCAACCTCTTAGCCATGAATGCGGAGCTCTTTACATCCATAAGTAAGAACTTACCCGGACAGAATTTCCAAAGCTCTTGGTGTATTGTCACTCGGATTGGAAAGTTACCACCGACGGAAATCAAAATTCTCTGGATGTAAAACTAAAACCGGTATCTAAAGAAAAACCCACATGCCTTCTGATAGGGTTTTGGTTTGATTCCACATGCCTTCTGATAGGGGTGTGGTTTGATTGTGGTGGAAGTTTCTCCTCAGCTCGCGTCCTAGGAATTTGGTACTCCTCTTCGGACTATGTCCCCGTTCGCTGCTAAGAAAAAGTTTCACGTTGTGCTGCATCCTTGTTGATGTCGTCCGCACTTGTGGTTTGACTTGAGAATTCATCCTCTTGGATGCTCTCGACAAATACTGAGATAAAACTTATTAGCATAAAAATGTAATTCAAATGGAGAGATAGCGTCTTTTACCATATTGACACTTATTCTCTCTCCTTGATTATTTAACGCCAATTCCTTCATCTTGACGTTAGGCCAATAAAACTTGTATCTCATATTTGCAATATAATTCTTCGAATGTACTCTTCTTTTTATATCGAAATAATAAAATATTGACTGATGTAATATGTTGATGGCTCTCTTGATGATGATTCTTCATTGGTAAGATGATGATAATGATAGGATGATGTTGCTACTCCATCGATAGGATGATGATGATGCAAGGATGATGATGCTACTCCATCGATAGGATGATGATGATGTTGAAGAAGATCCGTCGGTAGGATAATGTTGATGATTCACTGGTAGGATAATGTTGATGATCTATTGGTAGGACAATGTTGATCTATTGGTAGGATAATGTTGTTCTATTGGTAGGATAATGATGATCCATTGGTAGGATAATGTCGATGAAGATATGTCGGTAGGATGATGTTGATCCATTGATAGGATGATGTTGATGATCCATTGGTAGGAAAATATTGATGATCCATTTGTAGGATAATGTTGATCCATTGATAGGATAGTGTTGATGATCCATTGGTAGGATAATGATGATCTATTAGTAGGATAATGATAATGATGATCCGTCAGTGGGATGATGTTGATCCATTGATAGGATGATATTGATCCATTTATAAGATGATGTTGATGATTCATTGGTAGGATAATGTTGATCCATCGATAAGATGATGCTACTTCATCGATGTGATAATAATGCTCCATCGATAAAATGATGATTGACAATAATCCATTGATAGGATGATGATGATGATGAAGATCCATTGATAGGATGATGATAATAAAGATCTGTCGGTAGGATGATGATGATATTTCATTGATAAAATAATGATGATGTCCCTATGGGTGATGACATTATCTCATTTGATAATACCCTAAGAATAGCCATCCAGGAGGTAGAGACGATGTCCCTCTGGGTAGTTCACATTACCGCGTATGTCGAGAATGATGCTTTCGCTTGTTACTATTTTGGACACTTTGTTTTCGTTGTGGCTCAAGTTTTGCTGGGAATTTGAACAAGGTGTTGTGGCTCATATTTTGAATTCTTTCTTTTTCTTCTGAAAACTCCAACGACTTTCCTGCATCCACAGAAAAGTTGTCAATTTTGGGGAGCACCTCACCCTTTTGACTTCTCCATATTCGTTGAATGGAGAAATATGATGAACTTGAGGCAATCTTATAGACATACATCCATAGAAAAATTGTTAGTTTTTAAAACAGACTAATCTGTGTTGACTTCTTCAATCGTTTTCTCCTTGTCTTGCTATCTTCTGTTGATCGCTCTGATCTCTTGCCTCTTGATAGACAAGACAAAATATTTTGTGCAAAAACATCTGAAACATATCGATAAAATCTTTAAGAAAAAGGTTTTCAAAAGCTGTAATTGAAAAAGGTCACTGCCAACTGTCATGTCACGTCAAGATTAAATGAACATCCTTGGTTTTAAACTTTGGTGTGTCCGATAGCTTGTTCTGGAGAATTCAAAAATCCTTAAAGCTTGAGAAATTTCTGACATGGTTCTCTCGAAATCTACTATAATCGGAAAGTTTTGTAGTTCATTCTGAAATTCAAATGTGTTGGAGATTGCTGTAGTTGACTATGAACTTTAACGATGCCAAAGATCATTTGAAGTTAGCTTTAAACTTTCAATATGGTCGTAATATTCAAAATTTACGACAAACTTCTAGTGATGATTGAAGGAATTTTTGATGCCATCCTCAAAAATTTATGTCCCAGTTAGATGTCTTGGGGTATCTCGAACTGTTGATATATGACTTGTAGAATTTTTGAGACCTTCTCAAAAATTTTGTCCCAGTTGCAACTCGCAATGTATTTTCAATCTTGACTTGTTGGAGAAAATATCTTCCTCTTTAGAATTTTTGAGTCCCTCTCAAAATTCTATCCCAGTTTCTATCGTAAAGAAAATAGAAATCTTATGGGAGATATGACCGAGCCGTCGTGGCGCCTACGTATCCCGTTGAGGCAGGAATCATGTCAAACGTAGTTCCCCCTCTCGAGGATTAACAAAAATAAGAAATTAAACGAGGAAAATGATTGAGGCCGACATAGGCCGCCTATGTATCTCATTCTTGAGAATTCAGGTAGAACGTAGTTCAAGTACAAAGGGGTAAATTCTAAGCATAAATTATTACAAGGAAATAAAATCTATTACAAGAAAAAGATAGAAATTGAGTCTTAAAACATGATATCTTTTGACAGTATTTAAGTAGATCGATAACTTGTGAGATCCAATGTTAATGCTCAACAATGTGATGTCATCAAACAAATGTATCGATGTGTTCTCCAAACAAACTGATGAGTTCTCTTTCTTGCATTTTTGTCAGATAGGCACCAATTTTGATTTCTTTTGATGCGTTCATCATTTTCCTGATTCACTATTCTGATCTCTTCTGAATTCGGCTTATCGTGACTTTCGAACTGTCTGAACTCCTCAACCAGGTGTTTAGGTACCATGAACATTTCATTGTAGTCCTCAAATACATCTGCATTTACCCCATTTTGTTCATTCAACTTGTGACATGACATGCTATTGGCAGATATGAAAATATTTTCACTTAAATCATAGACAGATACTATTAGATAGCAAATATAAGGCAAGTAAAGTAAATTTCCGCATTAAATGAGGTTTTCATTTTAAACAAGAAAATTAGAACTTTGGCCATGACGATAAATCATTTTGTCTTTTTCAAAATATGAGGATGGAGATTAAAATATAGTGAGGCAAAAATAGAGTAAAGGATGGGTCTCGAGCCTTATTCGGAACACCACCAATTTTAGAAATAACATAAATTTTTTTTATGTCCACCAAGACGAGCAAGGAATCAAGAGCAAAGTGGATGTCCAATTAGGCATTTTCTCCTTTGACTCGCTGTCTGGTATGACTGGTGTCTCGATAATTTCTTCAAGCACAATATCACCTTCTTTGAGCCAATTTTCGATTCCTTCCACTAGACCAATTTGCATTGGAAACGGCTGATATAAGTAAGGAAATGATTTTGGGAAAGTTTGATCGAACTTCTGCTTGTTCTGACACTCCTTCGGCAGTAAAGCGAAAGCTTGATGAGGTGCCATGATCACAAACTTGGATTTCTCTCTTTTGGTTGGAAAGGTTACAACTTTCTCAAATTTTTCAAGGTTGGCTGAGATTATGACATTCTCCACATTCAAATCTTCTTCGACTTCAATCATATTAATAGTCACCCTCCATGATTTGGCATGGGGTTACTATTGACATTAGGAGTGACAGTCTGTAGAGTGACGACCTTTTGATCTATCAAGTCTTGAATTTTATGCTTCAAGTTGATACAATCCTCAGTAATATGCCCAGCACCTCCTGAATGGTAAGCACAATGAAGATCGGGTCTATAAAGCTTGGAGTTGACATTGATATTTTTTGGATCAATTGTTTATATCAGGCCAGCTGATTTCAATCTGTCAAAAAGTTGTGTTCGGCTCTCAACCAAAGGAGTAAAGACTCTAGAAGGTTTCTTCTCAAGATTTGGGGGAGGAGGATAGTAATTATTTCGTGGATGTGAAGGTACTTGACGGTAGTTTGGAGGATTTTGGTGTGTTGGTGCTTGCATTTAGAAATTTGGGTATTGTGGAGCTTGGTAGCTAGGATGGGTGTTTTAGTAGTGCAGGGGTGGAGGTTGGTAACTTGATTGGATATTTGAACAATTAACTGATGGAGCTTGGTAATATAAATGGGTATTTTGGTAATTTGGATGTGGTGTTTGGTAAACAAGAGGTGAAATTTGGTAACTCGGTAGTGGAGTTTGGTAATTAGGATGTAGAATTTTGTAATTCGGTGGTGGAGTTTGATAAAGTGATTGGGTATAACAAGCTAGATATGAATTTTGTGGAGCTCGAGGATAACCTTTGTAAGGTGAGGATTTTCTGAAGTGTCCTTTTCCTTCTGATGCGCAGGAAATAGAAGACACATCCTCTCTCTTCTTTTTCAACAATCCTGAAGATTCGATAGGGGTGGAAACACGAGAAATCTTTCCGATTTTAAGCCCATCTTCAATAGCCTCACCTACCTTGACTATCTTCACAAATTTTGCTCCAATGAGCAACATTATCCTGTCATAATACTCTGGCGCTTGAATGCGTATCAACATTTCAACGATCTCCTTCTCAGACATAAAGGGTCAAACCCGAGCGGCCTCTTTCCTCCACCTATACGCATATTCACGAAATCTTTTAGTGGATTTCCGCTTAATTCTCTCCAAAGAATAGCGATCAGGAACAATCTCCACATTATAGGAGAACCGTTCGACAAAATCCTTAGCTAGTGCATTCCAACTAGACCATTGTTTTATCTCATGAGAGGTAAACCATTCCAACGCTTCTCCACTTAAACTTCGGCTAAAGAGCCATATTAGCAAGGCTTAATTCCTGCCAACTCCTACAGTTGGACACAGTAGGCTCTCAGGTGCGCCAATGGATTTCCTGTTCCTCCAAAAGTGTCAAATTTTGGTACTTTAAACCCTTCTGGGAGGTCCAAATTTGGATGGATGCACAAATCCTTGTAACTCAACCCATCAACTTCAGGAATATAGTGTAGCTCCTTCATGGCTTTCCTGATCTCTTCTTTCATATTCAGCTTGCCTGCCTCTTCCTTTGACCTCCACTATTTCTCTTGTTCCTCATAGTGATCAAGCTCGAAACAGTTGGCATATGGTTCATTTGGAATTGAAATTTGAAAATTAGTCTTTTGAGGCAATGGCAGAGCAATGGAGAAATTCTGGGTATTTTGAGTGGCTTGGTAATTTTGAGGGAAAGTCTGGGGGTTTGTATGTTGATTTTGTTGATGGGTGAAGGTTTGCGGATTGCTAACATTTGGGTTTGGAGGGGGAGGACAAGTTTGCAGGTTGGTGTTTTGAGGAGGAAGTGGCGCTTGGTAAGAGACGGAGGCATGATGGGGATTTGGGGCGGTTAGGTTAATGATTGGGGAATTTTGAGAGGGGTTAGAGGGTGAGTTCTGAACCTATTCTGCGCTTGGAGGAGGAAAGTGGAGTGGAGGTCTTCCATATCCTGGAGGGTTGAAAGTGAAAACTGGATTAGGCAAATCTCGAATTCTTTGCATTTCGACCCTCATTTCGGGAATCTTTTGCATTAACTGCATATTTATGTCACGACACGGGAGCACCCCCAAGTCGTAACAAGGCGTATTCGACCCCGAAGTGGTCTTATACAAGCCACATAGTCATTCATTGCATTCAATAATGATAATAGTGCGGAATTAAAAACTTATTTACATCCAAACATTCAAGCTTCATTAAAACAACTTTAAAAACACACAGCGGAAGTCTAAGTCTCACATGACCATCTTAGACACAATCACAAAATATAAGTAGGGACACGGCCCTTTACAATTAAAAGAAGTCTATTAAATCTAATACAAGAACCTTATCATAAAATTAGAATAGAAAAGTCTTGTCCTCGACATATGAGGACATACCACAAGATCTTGGAAGAACTTCAAGTTCCAAGCTTACTATAGAACCCGCTCACTTTCCGGAACCTACACTAGTAGAAAATAGAGAAATATGGAATTAGCACAATTAAGTACTAAGTATGATGACCATGCAAAACATGCT
>NW_006238974.1:496706-498047 GCF_000226075.1 Solanum tuberosum
GACCTAATCTTTTCATTGGTCATATCCGGGGGAACCACCGGAACCTCATTCTCTTGCTCACCTATAGGAACTTGATTGCATTGCACACCTTGACCATTTGGCACAACTTGGGGAGAACTCCTTCATCACCTAACTCCCCTTCCGCTCTTCTTTGGTTAGCCCTCGTATTCACATCCTATAAACACAAGAGAAGGATTAAAAAAAAAGGACACTTATAAACCAAACTCTAAGGCACGACTTCAAGGATAATGAAAGAAGTGGAACTTCTACCGTCCTATAGCCTCTCGCTCATAGATGTGTCGCGACTCTCACCGATGAACAAGACTCTACTAGACGTGGCTTGTGACACTTTGATCCTAAAAACCATTTCCAAAATCTTATACTCTGATACCATGTTTGTCACGACCCGGGAGCACCCCCAAGTCGTAACAAGGCGTATTCGACCCCGAAGGGGTCTTATACAAGCCACATAGTCATTCATTGCATTCAATAATGATAATAGTGCGGAATTAAAAACTTATATACATCTAAACATTCAAGCTTCATTAAAATGCCTTTAAAAATACACAGCGGAAGTCTAAGTCTCACATGGCCATCTTAGACACAATCACAAAACATAAGTAGGGACACGACCCTTTACAATAAAAAGAAGTCTATTACAAGAACCTTATCATAAAATTAGAATAGAAAAGTCTTGTCCTCGACATATGAGAACATACCACAAGATCTTGGAAGAACTTCAAGTTACAAGCTTACTATAGAACCCGCTCACTTTCCGGAACCTACACTAGTAGAAAAAAGAGAAATATGGAATTTGCACAATTAAGTACTAAGTATGATGACCATGCAAAACATGCTTTAAAAGGGACATTTTGGCTAGAAACCATGCATTATGCCACTTTTGAAGTACCATGAATAGTTGCATAAAAGACATACAAGACAAGCATAAACATCAAGTAAGTCATAATATCACCTTTAAACAATATCAACATGAAAACCTTTACCTTGGACCTTCAACTCAATAAACCCTTATGCTATACCTCGTGCAATGTATGGATGGCGTCCCATACCACCATCCATACTAAGGCACCACATTAAGGGCACTTAAGGTAACTTATCATTCCTTTCTTTCACCTTTGCACAATATTCATACATAAGAGGTATATCATTAATTAAGACATGACAAGGGAAAATAACTCATAATATAACCCAAGTATAGCATGCATCTCATATTAAGCATTTGAGAGCCAACATTCTTTAAGAAACCATTTAGGAGACATTCAAGCACATAAGGGGACATTCACATAATAGTCGTTAGACTTAGGGAACTCACTTTAGTAT
>NW_006238974.1:498190-510548 GCF_000226075.1 Solanum tuberosum
TGTCACGACCTGAGAGTACCCCCTAGTCGTAACATGGCGTATTCGACCCCGAAGGGGTCTTATACGAGCCACATAGTCATTCATTGCATTCAATAATGAAAATAGTGCGGAATAAAAAAAAACTTATTTACATCCACACATTTAAACTTCATTAAAACAACTTTAAAAACACACAGCGGAAGTCTAAGTCTCACATGACCATCTTAGACTCAGTCACAAAACATAAGTAGGGACACGGCCCTTTACAATCAAAAGAAGTCTATTAAGTCTATTACATGAACAAAAGAACTTAAAAGTCTTATCCTCGAATCCATGAGGACATACCAAGTCTTGGAGGAAAGCAATCCAACACTTCAAACTAGCTAGGAGGGATCACTTGCCGGAACCTACACTTATAGTAAAAATATGAAGAATATGGGTTAGTACACAAAATGTACTAAGTATGATGACCATGCAAAACATGCTTTAAAAGGGACATTTTGGTTAGAAACCATGCATTATGCCACTTTTTGAAGTACCATGAATAGTTGCATAAAAGACATACAATACAAGCATAAACATCAAGTAAGTCATAATATTACCTTTAAACAATTTCAACATGAAAACCTTTACCTTGGACCTTCACCTCAAGAAACCCTTATGCTATACCTCGTGCAATGTATGGATGGCGTCCCATACCACCATCCATACTAAGGCACCACATTTAGGTCACTTAAAGTAACTTATCATTCCTTTCTTTCACCTTTGCACAATATTCATACATAAGAGGTATATCATTAATTAAGACATGACAAGGGAAAATAACTCGTAATATAACCCAAGTATAGCATGCATCTCATATTAAGCATTTGAGAGCCAACATTCTTTAATAACCTCATTTAGGCCACAATTGTATCACATACATTAGGATTTAGAGAAACTCACTATGACCCTCTCCAAGCCTACTCGTGCAATGTATAGGTAGCATCCCATACTACTACCTACACTTTGTAGAACCTATCAAGAAACCATAATGAAATCTCACATGATGGGAAGTAAGCATTTAACCGACATAGACCATGAGAGCTTGTCATGGAATCCGGTGTCATAAGTCCCCACACCGTAAAGAGGTGGTCTACTTGCCTAAGGAAGACCGGTATATATAGCTTAATGGATCCACTAGCTACCTATGCGGGCACATAGTTTATGGTATAAGGTAGACGATCATTGAAACTCATGCCTAACTATTGGGGGAGTTTCCATCTAACCAAATCCACTCGGTGCTTAGCCAACATTCCCATAGAATAGTTCGTTATCTTGACATTATCACATATGAGAGGTGGCATTGGCCTACCAACTCCAAATTACATTTATTAACACGTGAAAGGGTGCTTTAAGCCTACCGTTTCAAGGTTCATTTAGGAAAGCTCATTAACTCCTCTTGAAAGGGTGCCATGGGCCTACCGGTTCAAGTCTCATCATTAACCTTCATGGAAAGGTGCCATAGGCCTACCGATTCCAAGGTTCATTACTATCATTAATTGAAGGGTGCCATTAGCCTACCGATTCCAAGGTTCATTATTATCATTAATGGAAGGGTGCCATTAGCCTACCGATCCAAGGTTCATTATAAGCATGTGTGGAAGGGTGCCATTAGCCTACCGATCCAAGGTTCATTATAAGCATGTGTGGAAGGGTGCCATTAGCCTACCGATCCAAGGTTCATTACTTATCATTAATGGAAGGGTGCCATTAGCCTACCGATCCAAGGTTCATTACTTATCATTAATGGAAGGGTGCCATTAGCCTACCGATCCAAGGTTCATTACTTATCATTAATGGAAGGGTGCCATTAGCCTACCGATCCAAGGTTCATTACTTATCATTAATGGAAGGGTGCCATTAGCCTACCGATCCAAGGTTCATTACTTATCATTAATGGAAGGGTGCCATTAGCCTACCGATCCAAGGTTCATTACTTATCATTAATGGAAGGGTGCCATTAGCCTACCGATCCAAGGTTCATTACTTATCATTAATGGAAGGGTGCCATTAGCCTACCGATCCAAGGTTCATTACTTATCATTAATGGAAGGGTGCCATTAGCCTACCGATCCAAGGTTCATTACTTATCATTAATGGAAGGGTGCCATTAGCCTACCGATCCAAGGTTCATTACTTATCATTAATGGAAGGGTGCCATTAGCCTACCGATTCCAAGGTTCATTATTATCATGATTGGAAGGGTGCTACTAGCCTACCGATTCGAGGATTCCACAACCAACAATATAATCATTTAAACAAGAAAAGGATGCACAAGCTCTACCAATTCGAGATATGCAATAAATTGGAGAATCCTTCATATTCTATCATCAACATTCATGAGTGTCAAATTGAGAAAAAATCCTTTCAATAATAACACATTTATGTTCATAACATGATCATATTAGCTCCATGGAATGTCAATTCATAAAAATGTCATGTAACACTTAAATTTCTCATACTATGCCTTCAAGGCCATGGTCACAATACATTCCTTAATTAAACACCTCCACCATAAGTGGATCAAACCAAGCAAGAACTAATTTATCCATAATATGAGATTAAGCCAACTTACCATCCTCCAAAGCCATAATAACCATTACTCAATTCCCAACAATTCTATCACCACAAGGTGATTCACCCATAATTTGCCCATAAGGCCACAATCCTCAATTCATCCATATACCAACAATTCATCATAAATAGATATACAAAACCATATAAATCAACAATACAATCCGATCTAAACACAATTTCATCAACATTAAATCATAGGCATTAAACCCACTTCATAAGCAAAATTCGAGGCTTTTAATGAAAACATGGGTTCTTGAAGAAGTTTCATATAAAATCATCTTAAAATCATAAATAGAACTTCAATTCACCAATATAATGACTTTGAAAACAGTTTACCTATGAACCCATACCTAGAATAGAAAACAGAAGTTTTGTTCTTTGAAGACTTTTGAAACCCTTTTTAATGGACTCCTTGAAGGAAAGATAATCAAGGATCAAGGGTCACCATACCTTTGTTACGATTCCCCAAGAAAATTGATGAAGAAACCACCTTAAATCCAAGCCCTAGCTCCAAGTTCTTGACCTTCTTAAAATGGAGGATTGTAGAGAGAAAAGTATTTGAGAGGAGGTGAGTTCTTTTTAATTCTAATTGGAGTGACTTAAAATGGAAGAATTTGGTCTAGAAGGGTTTTTATAATTGCTAGGAAAGGCATATAATAAAAAGGGGCTCAACTTAGGAAAAGAAATAAGGACCCATTTAAAAGTTTCCACTAAACCCGTCTAAGCTCGTCCTTGCTGACAGTGCTTCACTATTTTGGGCATAACTCTTTAGTCCGAGATCGGAAAAGGGCAAATTCGGTGGCATTGGAAAGAGGACTCATATAACTTTAATTGGATAGGTAATGGACCACCTAATTCATTTTGAGCTAAAATATATCATCATTTGAAGTTGACCCTAAAATTCGTAACCTTAAAAATCTGCCCCTTGCTCGTCTGATCCAGTGGGATTACTCAAAGGCTGGTCAACTGGGCAGTCCACTAGGCTAACTCGTTAGCCTAGTCCCTTGCTTGAACCCTAGGATGCTACCTAGCACCATTTAAGTTCTAAAATAACATAAACATCAACCTAAGCTCCCACTAACCCAAACGTCAAGGCTCAAGTTCATTCTATCATTTTCCGAGTCGTTACAAATGGTGGATACTACTGAACTTCCATTAATGGAGCTAGAGAGAATTGAGAGGAGAAAGCTTCTCTGATATTATTGATTAAATGAAAGAGAGTACTGATTAGAATCAACAAACAACTATATTTATACAACTAATCAACTGAACAATTATAACTGATTAACAATATTCCAATCACATCATGCTCACTACAAAACATTAAGCTCATTATGCAATTACTCGCAAAAGCATAATTAGGAAAATTTTCACTAAAGTATATTTAGGCATGTTCAACATTTATCCTCATGAAGCATATAGACAACTCAACTAAATGCACATCAACACGAGGAACACGTTTATGAAAACTCATTTTATCATTTAACAAGAATTCAAATAGGACATGCATAACATAAGGAGACCATGGAAACTCATTTTCACCCAAGACTCCAAAACATAAAACAAGCTACTAGGAACTCTTGGTCTCAAGCTTGAATAAGAATAGAAGGAATGAGATAAGGATATCAACATTCTCAACAACCTTGCTATTCAACATAGCATCCCCCCAAACCCAACTAAGGCAAACATGAGAAACAACAACATAGAAACCTCATCAAGATATTCATGACCATAAGGAACTAAAACTTACCGGCGCCTTCATTCGGATTAGCTTCTTTGTCCTTGCTAGTTTGGAGAGCATAGAAACGACCATAATTTGGAGGAATAGGAACCGTTCCATCTTTAGAAGCTTTCTTGGCTTCCCTTCCTCTAGCCGTAAGAGTAGGACAATCTTTCACCTTGTGATCATTCTTTCCACAACCATAACACCCATTAGTACCGGCTATGCACTTCCCATAGTGCCTCTTACCACAAGTGATGAAAGTAGGTTTAGAAAATTGAGTTCCACCATTTTTTTCTAGGTTAACCATAGGAGCACTTGAAGAATCTTGGTCTTGAGTCCTCTTCTTGAACCTAGATTGACCTTGCTCATCCGATCTACCCCTCTTCACACCCCTATTCATCCTCTTAAGTTTGGACTCCTCAATGGATTGAGCATACACTATGAGCCTAGAAATGTTCATGTCATTATGGAGCATTTTCGTATGGCACTCTTCCTTGACTAGGTCGGATACACCGATCACAAACCTACTCATCTCATCCCTAGGGTTTGACACCAAAGATGGAGCATACTTAGACAATTAGGTAAACCTCAAGGAGTACTCTTGCACACTCGCATTACCTTGCCAAAGGTTGATAAACTCCTCAACCTTTACACTCCCTCTTCTCACGGGGAAAATACCTACCAAGGAAAGCTTCCTTAAACTCCTCCCCATTCTATAGGATCCACTCCCACCGGCCTATTAGCCTTCCATTGAGAGAACCAAAATTTGAGCAACATCTTTCAATTGATAGGAGGCAAGCTGCACCTTTTATTTTGAAGTCACCCCCATAGCACTCAGTACCTTATACACTTCATCCAAAAATTCTTGGGATCCTCTCCCACCTGAGACCCTGGAAACCCCGGAGGATTCATCCACACAAAGTCTCTCAACTTAGAAGCCATAATACCCTCATTATCATTCACCCTAGGCCCCACATCTCTAGTCGCTTGAGCAGCCATGGCTTGGGCCAAGAATAAGAAAGCCGACCTAATCTCTTCATTGGTCATATCCGGGGGAACCACCGGAACTTCATTCTCTTGCTCACCTATAGGAACTTGATTGCATTACACACCTTGACCATTTGGCACAACTTGGGGACAACTCCCTCATCACCTAACTCCCCTTCCACTCTGCTTTGGTTAGCCCTCGTATTCATATCCTATAAACACAAGAGAAGGATAAGGATAAGAACACTTATAGAACCACACTCTAAGGCACGACTTTAAGAATATGAAAGAAGTGTAACTTCTAGCATCCTATAGCCTCTCGCTCATAGATGAATTTCATAAACTTTGAATCATAAGCAAAAGACCCACTTCATAAGCAAATTTAGGAATTTAGGGAAAAACATGGGTTCTTCAAGGAATTCCATACGAAAACATCTTAAAAACAATAATCAAACATTAAATCATCAATATAATGGCTTAGAAAACGTTTTGCCAATGACCCCATGCTTAGATTAGAATTTGAGATTTTTGTTCTTTGAAACACTTTTGATTGGACTCCTTGAAAGAAAGATTGATCAAGGATCAAGGGTCACCATACCTTTGTTAAGATTCCCCAAGAAAATTGATGAAGAAACCACCTTCAATCCAAGCCCTAGCTCCAAGTTCTTGACCTTCTTAAATGGAGGATTGTAGAGAGAGAAATATTTGAGAGGAGTTGGGTTTCTTTTTTAATTCTAATTGGAGTGACTTAAAATGGAAGAATTTGGTCTAGAAGGGTTTTATAATTGCTAGGAAAGGTAAATAATAATAGGGACTCAACTTAGGAAAAGAATTAAGGACCCACAAAGTTAAACTTAAAAGTTTTCACTAAACCCGTCTAAGCTCGTCCTTGCTGACAGTGCTTCACTATTTTGGGCATAACTCTTTAGTCCGAGATCGGAAAAGGGCAAATTCGGTGGCGTTGGAAAGAGGACACATATACCTTTAATTGGATAGGTAATGGCCCACCTAATTCATTTTGAGCTAAAATATATCATCATTTGAAGTTGACCCTAAAAGTCGTAACCTTAAAAATCTGCCCCTTGCTCGTCTGATCCAGTGGGATTACTCAAAGGCTGGTCAACTGGGTCGTCTACTAGGCTAACTCGCTAGCCTAGTCCCTTGCTTGAACCCTAGGATGCTACCTAGCTCCATTTAAGTTCTAAAACAGCATAAACATCAACCTAAGCTCCCACTAACCCAAACGTCAAGTCTCAAGTTCATTCTATCATTTTCCGAGTCGTTACAATTTAATTCATTTTGATCAGCGGCAGCGGGCTGAGTCACGACAACATCAGTCAGGCTAATCTCGTCATTATTATCACTCAATACTGCCTTTCCTTTTTGTGAACTTTGATCGGGGAAGGAATCTTTGGGGGCCTTAGATCTTGTGAAATAAGGATGACTAGCCAATTTATCAACACAGTTAAGTTTTAACTACCTGATAACGAAAAATAACTCAAAAGATTAACGTGTTAGGCTATGTAGATGATAAATAATACAAAATATCACACATATAACTACAAACACATAAGAGGTACGCCATTTGAAGATAAACTAGCCCACGTATTTAGAGAAATGACTAAATAGACAGGAATTTGTCTATTTTATTTTGAGCTTAATGAATAAGAAATGTCGACTTGAGTCGAGACAAAGTCGATTGTATCTTTCATTGTCATACTTCTGATTTTCGATTGAGAGGAAACATTATTCTCCTTGCAAAAGTTGGAAAAGATAAAATTTCTCAAAATAGGGTCCGAGCCTTGAAGGCTACCTACGTATCTCACGAGGAAGAATTCACGTTCTGTGTAGTTCTATCAGCTTGAATCCCCTTCGATTTGAGATAAAGGGTTGATTAATTTATTTTTTTATGAGAAAGTAAGATTTGAAAAATGAATTTCGAATTTTGTTGTGAAACTAAAGATTCAAAGAGTATTTGGATGCACTTTTGATAGTGACTTGATATTTGTTCTTAAAGGGTTATAGAAGATAATTCGAAGATGAGTAAGCTAGAATATCTCCAAATAAAGCAACATAAACACACAAGCATTTATAACACATAGATAATTATTGCGCGTTCTAAACAGATATGTGACCCTTTTGTGCCAAGGGTAGGCTTAGCGATTCGAAGGATGTATAACATCGTTTGAAACATTGCATTGCCTCGAAACCCAAATTTATACAAATTTTACGAACAAAACTGAAAGGGGATACATAATCGGAAAAAGGGATACAAATGATCAATCCCACGCAGGGGTACAATCCTAAACTATGCTTCCATGGATGGTTCTTCCTTTTGATTTCTTGTCATCTCCGAATGTCCACGCTTTTGGATGAAATGGTAACTTGACGCTTCTTTGACTCGAACAAACTATTAAACTCCCAACCCCAAGAGACAATGTTTTGAAAATCTCGTATACATCCTTCAAATTTAAACACATAAGCATGATTGTCTTTTATTGATCAATGGGTCAAATCGACACAAGGTGGGCTTCTAATGGGCCCAACACGCCTTGGGTGTTGGGTCAACTTAGTTCAAAATGTGCTAAATTCGGGATTTGGTTTTGCTCTATGCTAGTTGACTAAGAGTGGCTTTTTGAAGACCGGGAACCCAAGTGGACAACTTAGGCTGGAATTCACGACAACCATTAGATGCTTGACGTACCAATAAATTGCCGATCCTTCCAGAAAAGGGTTGAGTATAAAAAGTTCGGTTGCGATTATGCAAAAACCATCCTTAATATACTATACATACTACATGAAATGCGATGAATGCAATGACACATATCAATTTAAACCCATTAAGCGTAGATAAACAATTCAGCAATTAATAGCAATTAGTTAAATAAGTCAAATCTTATGGTTAGAACTTAATTAAGTCCCTAGCAGAATCGCCATTTCTGTTTTACTCGAAAATATAAATAAAAATATGGCTGAATTTTCAAAAAATCAATTAAACTTATGATTTAAGAGAAATCAAATTTCCAAAAGGTCACAGTCGCCACTTAATTTTTGGTAAAAATCAAGAAAAATCCCAAGTTTTTCAAAAGATTAAAACAGATAAAATCAATTGATACAGGGTTTGAGTTCAAATGTACATTCTGAGAAGGTGTTAGGCCCTCGAAATGTCCGCTAACTTGCGGTTAACCGGCGATTTGACTAAAAATTACTTTGACTATTTTTTGAGAAAATATTAACTAAGTAAAAAGAAATTCGCTTTTTATTTATTTATTTATTACTATTATTTTTCTAGTTAATTATTTTGTGGGGAAATAAACTAAAGGGCGGGATTTTTCTAAAGGGAACCAAACTTAACATATATATATATATAAAGTGAAATTACTATCTGGGGAATTTAATTTAATTAAACCATGAACCAAATAAAAGTGGTAGTCAAATACAAATAAAGAAAAGCAAAGGAAGGAAATATTAAATTCGGGCCTTTGGCCCAAATTCCCAAATCATGGACATGTCCTATTCTAAAGTTTACCCTAAAGAATAATGGACTTCGGCCCATTTTCGTGTCCAAAAGCCATCGTATACACTGATTGTATACCGCCGTATATAGGCTATATACTGGACTGTTTTCTTGTATACCAGCTCATACACTAAATGCATACACTCTATTTCATCTCCCGAACACCTGTAATTCCATTTTTAACCATGTATACGCTGTCCTTTGGTCTGTATATCATATATACTGTTGTATACTAGTGTATCATAGCGTATATCAGCATGTGTACAGTCCATTTTGGACTTTTCCAAGACTTGTAAATCAGTTCCCACCCCAGTAATTTCTTTCCTTTCATTCGAAAAAGATGAAGCTGACTCGAAAAAATTTAACTCGACGCAAGGATAGAGTCCAAAGGACTCAAATGGTGTCACATGTGGCAAAACGAAAGGAATAAAGAATTAGTACCCAAAAATAATAGTATAATAATACAGCCTAAATAAATCATAGCAGCATTCTAAACTAATATATGGCAAATAATTCAATTGAGCTAAACAATGAACTTAAATAAGGGAGTACCAGCTCCAAAATGCTAAGACCCAAGTCATGCCAATGACAAAATAATGACTACTTAAAACTACTGCTTTAACACTTAATAGCCCACAACAACACATATATCCTCCAACCAATTTAATAAATAAAATGCCTAAGTAATATAAGGAGAAGCATTTAAAATCATCCATATCATATGGGACACCACGATTAAGTAGAAACAAAGGGAGGGAACAAGGAGATCACTTGCAAAGGGGACATAGGTTCAAGATTTGGCATAAAAATCACATTGCCAAAATTTCATCCAAGTTATGTAAGAATTATGTGACAAACGAAGTTACAACAGTACTATATACAAAACTAAAGAAAGAAAGATTGCTCAATTCTAACAAGACCAAATTGCAGCAACAATAACTCAAGAACAAGGTAAGATTTAATTAAGGACACATTATTGAATCAAAGCTACAACAGGTATAACTATGGTAGAACAAAGATTTCGAAGGCTATATCGAGACAACAATTAATAACTTCTAAACATGAATAGGAAACTAATAGTAGCATCTTAACCAAAAAGATTAGGAAGTTAATATTTTTCATGACTCAAGCTAGTAAGAACTCAACTCTTTTAAAGCAGAAAAACCAAGAATAGAATCCTAATCATAGCAATAGTCGTCCGGCTTGAATAGTAAATAGCAACAAAATATTAAATCCTAACACAAAATTTATCTATGTAGATAAGTCATAACCGAAAACGAAAAAATGCAAACAAAATCACAAACAAACACCTATTTAATGCATACCATTGGAATGAAACATAATAAAAGGAAAAGAGATTACCTTCTTCGATGCGGCGAATTAAGACAAGCGAGCCAACGACGAGCTTCACCACCACTACAACGAGACTCCGACAAGCTTTGGTGAGCAGAGAACGAAAAAGAAAACCCAAAGTCTAGACTCCAAGTCACTGTAGTATCTCTTTTTCCTATTCTGTATGCGTTTCTATGTATGTATATGTTTCTTATGACCTTTCTTACTCTATTTTCTTTTTCCCCTTCAACGTATATCTTTTTACCACTTTGGATCAAAGAGGAAGAGGGTATATAGGGGAAGAACTAGGTTAAAATGGGGGGGGGGGAATCGGTTGAGGAATTGGATGAAATCCAATTCAAAATTCAAAAATTCCTTAAAAATAAGGTTGCCAGCCAACTCAATTTAGTACAATCACCAACGGATATGAGACGAGGGCCGTTTGATTTCTTGAGCAAGGACGAACTCGAAGGAGATTGCTCCACCTGGCTTGATTCGAGTACGATTGCGTACAAAAATGATAAGGGAGGACGATGCGCGAATGGGCTGCTTAATTTTGGACTGGTTTGGACTCGCTTCTAGTTCTAAGTTTCGATTCTTCTGGGTTTGCTGGTGGGTCGCGATCTGGGAGAAGAAGAGGAAGACGTAGGGGTGGGATGTTGCTGGAGTTTGGGCTGCAAATCGGTTTTGTACGTATGCTGTTTGTGTCATATTGTATTGTTGGATTGATTTTGGTATTGTTTGTGGGCTTGGGTTACTGGCAGATAGGTGAAATGGTGGGCTGTAATTATTGAATTGGAAAGTAATGTTGAAATGGGTTTCTGGTGGGCTGAGTTGGCATGCTGGAAATTGCCCCTTTAGTGGGTTTAGGAGATTTGGCTAATAACTAAAAAAGATGAATTAATATAAATTAATTAACGAGCTTCTTAATTTCTACGAAATAAAATAATTAACTTACTTAGAAACTAATTAACTCAAAAATGTAAACTATTGATTAACTAAACTAAAACCAAATATTCAAATAAAATTAAAACTTTTTTGAGATGATTTTCGAATATCCATAAAATGATTGATATATTTTTTTAATTTTTTTTTATAAAAATGACAAAATTACTTAAAATGACTTGAAAAAATATTTTGAATTTCATAAATTCAATTATTCCAAATCGTTTGGAATTTAGGAAGCTCAATGATTAATTTATATTGTGGAGGTACAAAATTGGGTGTCAATAATGCAAGTGTTAAAATGCTATTTATTACTAATACCTAGAATTCCTTAGTATTAGTAATACACACCTTAATACACAATAAAGTGTATAACTAATGCTTGCATTAGTTATACATGACATGAAAAAGTGTACCAAACAAGGTACTACTAATACACACACCTAATGCATGCATTATATTTGCTAATACACTCTACCAAACGACCCCTAAATGTCTACCCAAAAAGTGTAAGAACAATGTTTAGGATCAAAAACCCAGAACTGGATAATGTGGGAACTCCTTCTCTTCTGTTGAAAATTTCATTTACACTTCCCCAGAATTTTAGCTTAGTAGTCATTCGGCAAAATAAGTCAAGCTTCGGTGACTTGGTCGGCGATGCGCCGAATACTACTTCACGTCGCCTTCTTAGCTTAGCCTTTCACTACCTCTCTTCTATGACTTTAGGTGATCAAGGTGGACACCGCCGATCCATTCGGTGCATCACCGAAACACCAATTTCTCGCCAATTTGGTCTTATCCACGGGCTGGCATACTGGAACTTTTGGCAAGCTAAAGGTAAAATCATGAAACGACCCCAAAAATGCTCGAAAATGTGCTTCGAAAATACCTATAATTGTAATTTCCATATATCTCAAAATCCGTTTCGTTTTTCGAAAATCCGACTTCATATTCTTGTTTAGGGGGTCAAATTGAGTGGGAAATGGGTCTAACCCAAATTTTAGAGCAACCGTATCAAAATCCGAAATTTCCAAGTGAAGCCTTTTCGAGGGTCTACTTTGGAATGTCATATCTCCTAGCACACAAATTATTTGGGTGGCCAATAATATATCCATGGAAAGCCCTTTGAGTTAGCTATCTAACGCACTTCGTTTCACCTCATTCGGAGTTCGGACGAAGAAGTTATGCCCATTTTCGTAAAATCTATCCGGCAGGAAATGCAAATTTCCAGTAGCCGGATTACTGTTCACCCGCCT
>NW_006238974.1:512390-512556 GCF_000226075.1 Solanum tuberosum
TAAATCCTCGGAGTCCAACACACCGCGTTGAGTAGAGTCCTAATCATGGTTGTGAAGCACGCCACCACTATGAATGGGAGGCTACAAAACGCTTTAGGAAAGGTTTACCTTCTTCATGTTCTATGTCGTGCTTAGAGTGCGATAAGGTGATTCCTCCCTAACGCTT
>NW_006238974.1:512704-513921 GCF_000226075.1 Solanum tuberosum
CTTGTTTCCTTACTAGGTTCTTCCCTCTTGAGCTTAGGGAGGCAAAGTTGGTGGAGTTCATGAACTTGAAGCAAGGAGCTATGAGTGTGAGGGAGTATGCCCTCAAATTTGTTCAACTCTCCAAGTATGCACCTCACTTGGTGGCCGACTCTAGGTCGAGGATGAACAAATTGTAAACTCTACATCCTGAATCCTACCCCCTTAACGATGAATCCTAAATAGTAAACCTTAAATCTTAAACCCAAAACCTTAAATCCTAAACCCTAAACCCTAAACCCTAACCCTAAACCCTAAACCCTAAACCTTAAACACTAACCCTAAACTTAAACCGTAGACCCTAAATCCTAAACCCTAATCCCAAAATCCTAAACACTACACACTAAACTGTAAACCCTAAACCTAAACACTAATCCCTAAACTCTAAACCCTAAACGCTAAACACTAACCCTAAAGCTAAGGCCTAAACCCTTAACCATAAACCCTAAACTCTAAACCTAAAACTATAAACCCTAATCCCTAACTGTAAACCCTAAACCATAAACCATAACCCTAATCCCTAAACCCTAAATTCTAAACCCTAAACCCTAACTCCTAACCCTCAACCCTAAATCCGTAAAACCTAATCCCTTACCATATATCCTAAGCCCTAAACCCTAAACCGTAAACTCTAAATCTTAAACCATACACCATAAACCATAAACCCTAAAACATAAAACCTAAACCCTAAACCAAACAATAAATCCTAAACCCTACACCCTAAACGCTAAACCCTAAAACCTAAACCCTAAACCAAACCCTACATCCTAAACTGTACACATTAAACCCTAAACACTTAACTATAAACCCTAAACCCAAAAATGTAACCCTAAACCTAAAACCTAACTCTATATCCTAAACCCTAAACTCTAAATGTTAAACCCTAAACCCTAAACCATAAACCATAAATCCTAAACCCTAAATCCTAAACTCTAAATGTTAAACCCTAAATCCTAAACTGTTAAGCCTAAGCCCTGAAACCTACCCCTAAACCTAAGCCCTAAACCTTAAATGCTAAACCCTAAACACTAAACTCTAAACCCAAAACCCTAAACCCTATAACATATACCCTAAATCTTTCACCATTTACGATAAATCCTAAGGAGTAAACCCTAAACCTTAAACCCTAAAGCCTACACCCTAAACCCTAAACCCTAAACCCTAAAACCCTAAAACCCCAA
>NW_006238974.1:513941-514374 GCF_000226075.1 Solanum tuberosum
AAACCCTAAACCCTAAACACTAAACCCTAAACCCTAAAGACTACACCCTCAACCCTAAACACTCAACACTAAATTCTAAACCCTAAACCCTAAATCTTTAACCCTAACCCTAAACCCTAAATCCAAAATTAAAATCTTAAAATCCTAAACCCTAACCATACACCTAAACCATAAACCTAAACCCTAAGCCCTAATCCATAAACCCTAAACCCTAAACACTAAACCCTAAATCATAAACCCTAAACTCTAAACACTAAATCCTAAACCACAAAAACCAAAACCCTAACTACTAAACCCTAAACCCTAAATTCTACACACTAAACCGTAAACTCTAAACTCTAAACCTTAAACCCTAAACCCTCTTCATAAACCCTAAACCATAAACCATAAATCCTAAACCCTAAATCCTAAACTCTAAATGTTAAACCCTAAA
>NW_006238974.1:514387-516014 GCF_000226075.1 Solanum tuberosum
TCCTAACGCCTAAACCCTAAACCCTAAACCCTAAATCCTAAACACTAAACCCTAAACTCTAAACCTTAAACCAAAAATGTAACAATATACCTAAACCCTAAACTCTAAATCCAAACTCTAAACCCTAAACCCTAAACCCTAAACCCTAAACCCTAAACCCTAAACCCTAAACCCTAAACCCTGACCCTAAACTTTAAACCCAAAATCCTAAAGCCTAACTCTATATCGTAAACCCTAACCCTAAACCCTAAACCATAAATCCTAAACTCTAAATGTTAAACCCTAAACCCCAAACGTAAACAAAAGCCCTAAACTCTAAATACAAACTCTAAACCCTAAACCTTAAACAATAATCCCTTAACCCTAAATTCAAAACCCTAAACCCTAAAACCCAAACCCCGAATCCTAAACCCTAAACCCTAAATCCAAATTCTAAAACCGACACCCTAAACTATAAACCCTAAAATCTAAACCCTAAAACAAATCCCAAATCCTAAACCCTAAACACTTCAGCAAAAACCCTAAACCCTAAACCCAAAACCTAAACATTAAATCTTAAACCCTATATCATAAACCCTAAACCCTAAATACTAAACCATAAACCATAGACCCTACACCCTAAACACTAAACCCTAAATGTTAAACCCTAAATACTAAACTATAAACCTTAAGCCCTAAAACCTAACCCTAAACTTAAACCCTCAATCCTAAATCGTAAACCCTAAACTCTAAACCCTAAACCCTAAACCCTAAACCCTAAACCCTAAATCCTAAACCATAAATCCTAAGCCTTATAACCTAAACCTAAACCCTAAATCCTAAACCCTAAACTCTAAATCCTAAACTCTAAACCCTAAACCCTAAACCCTAACCCTAAACATAAAGACTAACCCCTTAATCGTAAACCCTAAGCTCTAAACGCAAAACCATAAACCCTAAACCCTAATCACTAATAATAAACCCTAAACCCTATCCCCTAACCCTAAACCCTAATACCACAACCCAAAACCCTAAATCCTAAAACCTAAATCCTAAGGTCTAAATTCTCAACCCTATACCTAAACCTTAAACCTATAACTTGAAATCTTAAACCTTGAAACCTAAACCCTAAACCCCACACACTATAACCTTGAACTCTAAACCTTAAACCCTAAACCATATACCCTAAATCGTAAACTCTACATCCTGAACCCTACACCTAATACGCTCAAATTACACCTCCCTAAAGAAGTATAAGCGATCGTTATCAAGTAAAGAACCCAACTTCTAGGTTGGGGTCGATCCCACAAGGAAAATGGTTTAGACTTTACTTTAACCAACAATTATATTCAATTAGCCAAAGTACTTCCAGAAACAAGAAATAAAAAGGGGGGATTTGTGCAACAAATTGTAAGAATTCAGTAAGTAATCAATAAATAAAAGTCAATTTCGGTTGTTATCAAGATGAGAAAATTAACTAGGGTATACGTGTTCACCAAAAGCTCATAACGTAGTAATTCTACTAATAGCAATCCTTTCCTAGTATATTACATACAAAGTGATTAGTTAGGTATCTCTAAATCCTTGGTCCGGCATCTAGAGAATTTCAACCCGCACTTTGGTCTGACTACGTGTGTATAATTTACTA
>NW_006238974.1:518315-520016 GCF_000226075.1 Solanum tuberosum
TCTCACTCACTCTTGGCACATAGTTTCATTATCAGATTATCAGATTACCCAGTTCAAGTTTCAGGTCTAGTCATGTTATAAGGTCGATTGTTACTATGTCATACTCAGAGCCAACACAATTAACTAATCGTAGCCTACCTCTAGCATACAACCCAGAATCTGACGGGTATCATTTTGTAAGCCATCATGCTTCATTCCGTATCATGCTTCTACACATACAATCCTAAGACATGCCGGTTCAACAAAAATTAACAGTCTCTTGGCGGAAAAGAACACAGGCAAGAAAACCCCAAGAGAGGATTCATGAGTTGGGTTATTCAGACTTCACCCTATCACTCACAATCCATTTACCCCACCCCCAACAAAAAATAGATGCAATTGTCCACAATGCATACATAGACAGTAAAAGTGAATGGATTTGGGTGAAGCAAACCTGTGGCGCAAAGCGCCTACGAATTATCAACACGCAGAAGGGTTCGGTTTCCCGGAGCCCGCTGGAACATCAGTAGTGGCACCCTCAGTAGTGCCCACCTCAGAAATCCTAGCACCCTCAGTAGTGCTCTCTATCAACTGCTCCGCACCATCAATGGTGCCTCTCCAAGTCCCTCAAAATAGGCTGAACCTCCGCAACTGGGGCAGAGCTCGATGCACTGACAACTCTCTCACGCACCCTCCGTTGGTGCGATTCTTCGACTGCAATCGAAGCCCTCCTAGCCTCCTTCTCCTCCCGACGCTATTTTTTATGAGCTTTCTCTTCCTCCGTGCGATGAGGGCGGTGCCGCTTGCCCTTGGCATGTGTCGGTGCAGGCCCCTCCTCGGCGGTCCCACTAAATAGAGCCTCTAGCACTGTATCATCAGCCAGTGCAGTAGGAGCAGCCTGAGTCTCAACTGAAGGTGCAGCAAGAAGGGCATCAACGTCAGTCCGGAGACTAGCTAAGTCAGCCTGCAAAGCAGATAGGTCTATGCCCGGAGCTGATCGCTCGAGGACGCGCAACTCAAAGGCATCAAGGCGCTTATTAACAGCCTGGACCTTCCGGTCCATCATCCCCTCCATTCTGCGCTTTATTCTAGCCTCGGACTCGGCAATCGACTTTTGCATCCACGGCTGGATGTGATGCAGCAGTGTGGCCATCTGTGCCTCTAACTTTTGTACTCTGGCCATCGGGACAACCGTCGCTCCCAACTGTGGTGTGGACCGGGAAGAGCTAGGAGCCATACTAGCTGCCTGAGAAGAGGAGCCTGGGACAGCGTCGGCGTGATCTAGGATAATGGGGTCACCGCCCTCTGCTTGCCCCACTGTGTCTACAAGATCGGGACCCAAGGGGGGTACCTCAATCTGGGGCTCTCTGTGAGGTGCTGCCACATTTGCCTCATCTCGAATAAGGCCGATGTCCAATGCCCCTGTAGGATGGACTAACTTGTCGCAATGCCAGATCGGCACTCCAGAGTCCGTGCACAAATGAAAGATCAGACATGGGAAAGGGTAAGTGGTGGAGGTCCTGAAGGCCCTCTCATGAATTTCTGCCAGCAGCATGCGGGCAAAGTCAATCTCGACGCCTGCTACCAATGCTGCAACCATGACCGCTCTGTCCCAAGTGACGTAATTATCAGCTTTAGTCGGCGACACTCTGTTACGTACCAGCAGCCAGAAGAACTTGGCCACAAAAGTTAATGTGGCCTTTCGGATCCCCAACCGTGGAG
>NW_006238974.1:521031-521435 GCF_000226075.1 Solanum tuberosum
GGGAACATATTTGTGCCAAAACTAACCATATGCAGCAAAAGAAACTTTTGGAATCGGTAACCACCCTCAACTAAGTCCACAATTTTTTTTTGGACAAATGCTACAGTGGTCATCCACGGAGGAGAACTACGGTCCGTAGACTGATCTACGGTCCGTGGTTCGCTTCCGTGGATCAGGGAGCCTGACATATAGGTCGGAGATAAAAACCACGGAAGTGCAGAACGGTCCGTAGATGGATCTACGGACCGTAGTCCACCGCCGTGGTTTCACACTTTGTGAAAATTTTCATGTGCATCCAGTTACGAACCACATCTACGGTCCGTATATGGATCTACGTTCTGTAGACGTGGTATCGTGGATGCCATCTGTGCCAGATATCCTACATTTTTAGCCTGAGTTTCCAA
>NW_006238974.1:521535-525925 GCF_000226075.1 Solanum tuberosum
GTTTTGTAGTCACCCTCGCTATAAGACTGGTTCTACCTTTAAGAAACTTGCTATTAAGGCGATGCATTATTTACCTCTTATACCAAGATTGAAGAGGTTGTATGCATCAAATAGCTCTGCTCCTCATATGAGATGGCACCGTGAAAATAGAAGGCCACCTGGTGTCATGTGTCATCCATCTGACGGAGAGGCTTGGAAACATTTTGATAGAACTTATCCAGATTTTGCCGCTGAATCAAGGAATGTTAGGTTGGGTTTGTGTGCGGATGGTTTCACCCCCTTTTTTCAGTTGGGGGCTGCACCATATTCTTGTTGGCCTGTGTTTATTACACCGTATAATCTTCCACCTGAGATGTGCATGACAAGTCCATATATATTTTTAAATTGTGTCTTTCCTGGTCCGAGTAATCCAAAAAGCAAGATTGATGTGTACTTACAACCTTTGATTGATGAGTTGAAATTGTTGTGGTCTGAGGGTGTAGAAACATGGGACATTTCTCGTAAACAAAATTTCAACATGCGTGCTACTTTAATGTGGACTATTAATGATTTTCCTGCCTATGGAATGCTATCTGGATGGATGACAGCTGGAAAGTTAGCATGTCCCTATTGTATGGAAGATACTAAATCATTCACATTAAAATATGGCCGAAAAAAATTCATGGTTTGATTGTCATCGTCGGTTCTTGCCACCTGATCATGAGTTTAGGAGAAAGAAATATGCATTTAAAAAGAATAAAACTGAACGAGATGGTCCACCCCCAATATTAACCTGGTGATGATATTTGGGAAAGGGTTCAAAATTTTCCAAAGGTAACTGAGGAACCACCGTACAAATTTGATGGGTATGGTGTTGCACATAATTGGACTAAACAGAGTATATTCTGGGAGTTACCTTATTGGAAGGATAATTTGCTTAGACATAATCTTGATGTCATGTATATTGAAAAGAATTATTTTGATAATCTATTCAACACTGTAATACCTTTTGAGCGGTAAGTAACTATAACATATTTATTCTTATTTCATAAATCGTTCATATATCTTTTGAAATTATATATCTAATATAAAATTTTACAGGAGCATTAGCAAGTCTAAAATGGGTGTTAAGAATAAACATAGGGTGGAGGGCTGTATGGTTCAAGTATATCTAGCTAAAGAAAGATCCCACTTTTGTTCTTACTACTTTGATGATTATGTGTCGTGTTTGAGAAACAGACCTAATCGACATGATGCTACTGGGAATGATCCTGCAGTACAATCATTATCAATCTTCAACCAATCGGGTAAGGGTTCAAAAAAGCGTACATTGCACAAACTTACCGAAAAGGAGAAAAAATCTGCAGAGCTTCATGTCTTTTGGAATTGTCCAGAAGTCCAACTCTTCTTAGAGTAAGAAAATTAAATATATAAATAACATATATTCAACTCCGATTTTATTAAGGAAACTAACTGTATTTTCAATGTGGTTCTACAGTTATTTTGTGAGCCAATATGGTCATGATCAAGTGTTTCCATCATTTATAACGTGGTATACTAATTGGGTAAGTGTTGTAATATATACACCTATTAAGAGATTAGTGCACTCTTCTTTCTACTAACATTGATTTTAATTTACTAACCATATATAGGTCTACAATTCAGAAAATGCCGCCACATTTGATCAATTTTTCAAGGATATTTCTTGGGACCGATTACAGTTCACACAATGTCCCAATATAACGTAAATGGTTTTAAATTAGCCACAGAGAAACACTCAAAGAATAAGAAAACTAATAATAATGGTGTTTGGGTTAAAGGTGATGATGGAAATCAAAATGAGAATGTTGATTATTTTGGCGTCCTACAGGAGATTGTAGAGTTGGAGTATTCGGGTTGGCCAATCAAAAGAATAGTACTTTTCCAATGCAAGTGGTTTGATCCAACTTCAAGAGGTACGAGGGAGCTTAAGCAGCATAATATCATTGAAGTCAAGCACACTAGGAAGTATGAGGCTTATGATCCTTTTATTATTGCACAAAATGCTAAGCAAGTGTACTATGCTCCTTATCCGTTGCGTAGGGATAAGTCTGATTGGTGGGTTGTAATCAAAACAAAACCGATGGGGCGAGTGGAAGTTGAGAATGAATTGGATGTTGCATATCAAAATGAAATATCAAGTGTTCATCAAGTAGTGGATGCTGAGTTAGAAATGAATTTGGAGCATCCTGATCACATTTTAGAAGAAGTTAATAGAGAAGAGTTAGATATGCCAACAAATATGGAGGAGGATGAGGAGGAAACTTTCGAAGAGGATGAATGGATAGATGAGGAGGAAACTTCCGAAGATGATGCATGTGAATGGATAGATGATGAAGAAACTTCCGAAGAGGATGAATAACAATTTGTATGTTTAGTTAGTGGATTTTTAGCTATTCATATTTGAGTATACTTTATATTTTAGTAGTTTTAACGTTTGTTTGACATTGTGAAAGACTATTTGGATTAAGCCTTATGTTATGATAACTTTGTTTGATATTTTTGTTTGACATTGTGACATTATTTTGTACTACTTTGTTTTAATCTTTATATTTATTTGATATAGATGGTAGATAAAGACAAGGGTAAATCAAAAAAAATCCGCTAATCCAAAAAAGAAAGTTAAGGCCAATGTTATGAGAAGGCCCACTGGGGTCGTGATATCTGATGAGCCCTCTCGAGTTAATATTTCAAAACGAGCCTCAGTTTCAACTACTCACTCGACACACCAGTCACATAATGCCTCTATTCATGTGGCTCCACAATCTGGTTATACTATATCTACACCCACTGTGGTACCTAGTTCGGGTTACCAAACATTGCAGGGCTATTCACATCTTGGTCGTGGGTCTACCATAGCATCATCTAGTGCTAGTCAGTGCAATACTTTCAATACTAGTAGTGGATCAATTGGACTTTCCAATCTTCATCTTGAATTCAATGGCTCAGAGCCTAATACTCCCACCACCCAGCACTCAGATGCACATGGTCCTCAGCCAGGCGATAGAGACAATTTTCGGAGACTCGTCATCGAGCCATTAGGATACAAGTATGATTTAATTATGTTTTATCTTTCATTTATCTATTTATGTTTTAATTGATTGATTATTTTTTGTTTACTCTACTTTGTCAATGAACTCATATTTCAGCTTACGTTCGGATGTGGGTATGGCAAAGATTATTTTAAAGTGCATCGGAACTCACTATAATGGTGTGTATCCGAATTGGAGTTCGATTCCACTTAACACCCAAGGGCAGATGTTCAATGAATTTAAGGTAAGAATATATATAAATTAAATTCACATCATATACATTTAAATTCTCTAGTCATTTGAACAATAAATATTTAGTTATTTTTTATTACAGAAATATTATGTATGGGCTCTCGAACACGAGGATGACGTTCAAGTGAACTTCAAGCTTAAAGCTTCAAAGTTGCTTTCTAGCACATTTTGTGACTGTCGGAGAGAAAACAGAATGCCTGGGTTTATGTTACCGGATCGATGGGCACTGTTACTAAAACATTGGAGTACTGATGAAAAATTTAAAAAGAAGGAGTGAGATTGGGAAGATGGCTCGCGCATCAGAAAAGGGAGGCTCTTTGCACACTGGTGGAGCTATTAGCTAGGTTACTAGGAAGGAAAGAATGGTATACTTTCTTAATTTAGTAAAATATATTTTTTCTTTTTTGATTAGTACTTTTTGGAGATTAATGAGATCATATTCTATATATGTTATTTGCAGGAAAAGAGTTGGGTAGGCCGGTAGATGTAGCAGAGATGTTCAAGGTTACTCACGTCAAGAAGAGTACGAACTCCACAGAAGAAGAAAGATGGATTGAGCCACGTGCTTAAGAGACATATGTAAGAACCACATTCAAACTAATCTTTTTTTCTTTTCCTTGTATATATTACATTCTTATTCGTAGAGTTTTTTTTAAAAATTACAGGATAGGTATATACGAATATCTCAGGAATATCGTAGTACTCTACCTCTTGAGAGTCAGGACAGACCATTTACACAAGAAGAAAACGAGAATCTTTGGAAACAGAGTGCTGGTGAACCGATTAGAGGTTCAATCTACGGCTATCCAGAAAAGGCGTATTAGAATAAGAAGTCTTGGTATTGTGGTTCATTATCCTCAAGCTTTGATGGTGGGGAAAGAGAGACAATATCTACAATGGAGAGTAAGATAGCTTATCTCAATGCCGAGCTTGCTGCTGTAGCCGAAAGAGAGAAGAAGAGAGAAGAAAGAGAGAAGAAGAGAGAGGAGCAGATTGCGGCAGCAAAAGAGGTAGAGAACTAGAGGTATGCAGCGCTTCAGGCTCAACTAACTTTTCTTTTTGAATCAGGAAATATTCTTCCTCCATGT
>NW_006238974.1:527016-537367 GCF_000226075.1 Solanum tuberosum
CGACCTCCGGAGGTCGGATTTCAACATTTACAAAAATAAAAATACCGACCTCCGAAGGTCGAAATTTCAACATTTACAAAAATATATATACCGACCTCTGGAGGTCGGAATTTCAACATTTACAAAAATAAAAATACCGACCTCCGAAGGTCGGAATTTTCAACATTTTACAAAAATAAAATACCAACCTCCGGAGGTCGGAATTTTCAACATTACAAAAATAAATTACCGACCTCTGGAGGTCAGATTTTAAAATCAGAATAAAATCCGACTCGGATGTCGGTATTCCAATTCTGACCTCAGGAAGTCGGAAATAATAATCTATGAATTTTCCGACATAAAATAAAAACTGACCTCGAGAGGTCAGTAAATACCGACCTCCAGAGGTTGGTATTGAATAGCGACCAAGCTTTTTCCGACCTAAGTTGGGATGTCGGTTTTAGGTCGGTATTTCAAGGAATACCGACCTCCGGAGGTCGATATTCACTGTTTTTTTAGTAGTGGTGTGATATGGCGAATGGAACCCCGAGAGGCCATAATATAAACAAGCCATTTGACATAAGCATGACGTACTAGAAATACAACAAGAGAGAATATACAATAAAAGTTTCATATCATATAAGGAACCTGAACATAAGTGCGAAAACCTAAATTGTGTCTAACATAGCCTTTCTAACTTCATAAGAGTGGTTGAGTCGTAACTCATACACCACGTACATGTTTAAAATGAAAAAAACTAGTATAAGAAATAAAACATCGATGGTCTTGTCCTCAAAGCATGAGGACTCATCAATCCAATGTACTAGCAAAACAATCCAGGCTAAGCACGAACGGGGGGAGATAATATAGGCACAAATATGCATTAGTACGGTGAATGTACTAAGTATAGAGAAATGCATAAAAATGTAAAGCATGATGAGCTTAAACATAGTATGCAAGACCAAGTAAAACATAGTAAGAACCTTTAAAGAGAAATCATAAATCATATGCGAGGTCAATGCATACTTAAAAACTTTTAAGAAGTTTTCATAAATCCTTTGAAGAAAACAAAGTTCATTTGTGGGATATTTACCGTTAACCGACAATAAGACCATGTGAGCTATAGCATGGAATCCGGTATGACGCTCGCACCAAAAAGAGGAATCTACTTTTCAAGGTATAATTTCGTCACATTCATTTATAATTGCTATTGTGGATCCACTACCCAGATCATTTAAGATCATCCTACAGGGGCACGTAGTTTGGTACAAGGAAATTGCTTCTAGGGGTCCAACTTCTATTAGCGGGAGAACTTCCATCTCAAAGTCCTCTCAGTGCTAAGTAAATTCCAATAGAAAATACATAATTATATTATCACGATCCAAAGTACACCCTAGACGTGACATGACGTATAAGACCCCGAGAGGCCCTACACAAGTCACTTTACATACATTTCACAAAATAATAGACAAAAGTAAAAAGTCTCGTATTAAGAAAAATAGTTTGACATTTCAAAGCGGAAGTCTAACATAGTCTTGACAAGCTATCTATTACATCAAAAGGAGTGGTCGGGATGTAATCCATACACCACATATTATATTCAAAATATAAAGACATAAGAAAAGCAACAAAGGTGACATGGTCCTCGGAGTATGAGGACTCACCAAGTCTTCAAATCTATAGGTGCTCACTAGCACGAACGGAGGGAGAGGAATCGGCAAGCCCTACATTAGTGAAACAATGTAGGTACAAGTATGCATTAGTACATGAAATATACTAAGTATGAGGGATATGCGTAAAAATGTGAAAAATGATCATAAGAGGACATAATAGAAAACATGAAATGCATGACCAAACTAAACATAGTAAAATCTTTAAAGAAGAATCATAATCATGAACATAGTGCATCTTGACATCATAAAGGAAGCCTCATAAAACATTTGAAAGTAACTTAATTCATTTTTTGGAATATTTTCTTTAACTGATAATAGACCATGCAAACTATACATGGAATCTGAAGTAACTCCCACATCGTAAAATGAGAGTCTACTTGCCAAGGTAGAACCTTGTATTATGTCATACGTTGTATGTGGATCCACTAGCTAGGTCATTTAAGGCAAATCTATGGGGGAACGTAGTTTGGAACTAGAGGTTTCTACTAGAGACTAACATATTTGAGTCTCCACCTCAAGGTTCTCTCGGTGCTAAGTTGAATTCCAACGGAATAGTCATTTTCATAAAGTCATCATCATACTTGGAGAAACACAATTTAATTACTAATCCAAGCTTAAAACATCATATAGTAGCTCATTAAATTATGAATTAAACTTAAGTGAGAAAATATTTCATCAAACCATGATTCCTTAATTAGTAAGAAAATCCTTTCACAACCTCATTGATTCTCATTTTAAAGCAACCTAGATAAAAAAAACCTTGCTTTTCATAAATTGTGCATAAGTTAGTAAAAACGTCATTCATAGATTCATAACTTCCCTTACAAATTCATGAAAAATTAGGATTATCATGATCAATGCATGGGTTCACATAGAATTAATTGAAAAGCATGTAATGAAGTAAAAAACAATCATAATAAGATCAAAATTGAACAATTGAATCAACACCAATTGATCCCACGAAGAATTGAATGAAAACCTTAATCAATTAAATTGAAATTTGACTTGGAGAATTGAGAAACCTTGGGGCTCAATGGGTGAATGGAACCCATTAATGAAGCCCTACATACCTTAAGGATCAAAGCCTAAAATCAATGGCGAAAAGGAGGCTTGAACTTGAACCCTAGCTCCTTCTTTCTTGCTCCTTGATAGAAGATTTTAGGGATTTTTGAGAGAATGATTTGGGAATGGGTAGATTAGGACTAAAAATCAGTTATATGGGATTATTTATAGGCAAAACGGCGTAGTATAGGAATTTGGTGCATATGAAAAGACCAAAACATCCTTTAAAATAAGTGTCAGTCAGTCCTACGATTGCAACCTACTGTCTGTAGGACTTTGTATGAACCGTACTGGTCAACCGTAGACCAAGTACTGGAGCCTAAATCTTCATCAACTTTGACGAGACCTTTTTACAGCCCGTAGGATTTCCTACGGTCCGTAGACCCAAATTGTAGAACTCACTTTAACCCCAAAACTTCACCAAGTTTGGAACCATTCTACGGGACCTTCCTTCGGTCCGTAGATTATTTGATGGACCGTCTTGGTCAATCGTCTAATTAGTTACTGGGTTCGATTTTAAAAATAATTTTCTCATTTCTTATGAAACTGGTCTACATTCCGTAGAATTTCCGGCAAACCGTAGACTAATCTGATGGAATTTAACCAATAACTCTTTTGGCCTTATTTCCTTTTCCAAATTTCGAGATGTTACAATATCTCTCCCTTGGGAATATTCGTCCTCGAATGAGACTCAAACTAGCATGAATAAAGTAGGATAGAAACTAGCAACCCAACAAGTATGCAAATTTCATCATAATGCACATAAACATGGAGAATAACTCTAAGCTAAATTATAACATAGAAATAAAGTATTCATGAACATGCATACATATAGAAACATGAGAATGACTAAAATGCATGAATCCATAAGAATGAACCATGAGGGACTAATACCTCAGGCAAGAATAGGAGCGGAGGATAAGAGATGAGGATAACGGAACATCATATTGACTTCGGCCTCCCAAGTAGCACCCTCAACTAATTGATTCCTCCAAAGAACCTTCTTGGAAGGAACTTCCTTATTTCTCACCTTCCGGACTTGCCGGTCCAAAATCTCAACCACAACCTCTTCAAAAGAAAGGTTCTCTTTAACTCCCAAACCTTCAAAAAGTACAAATAGAAGTCGGATCTCCAACACACTTTTTCAACTCATAGACATGGAACCGATGCTAAATCATTAGGCAACTCAAGTGTATAAGAAACCTTGCCAATACGCCTCTTAATTTGATATGAACCTACATAACGGAGGAAAAGCTTCCCTTTCTTTCCAAACCTCGTGACATCCTTCATGGGTGAATTTTCAAGTAGACCCAATAATCAACATCAAATTTTAGTTCTTTTTTTCTAACATTGGAATAAGACTTTTGTCTACTTTGAGCCATTTTCAATCTCTAACGAATATGTTGAACATTTTCCATGGTCTCATGCACCAGCTCGGGCCCTATCAAAGCGACCTCGCCAACTTCAAACCAACCAACAGGAGACCTACATGTCCTACCATAAAGAGCCTCAAACGGTGACATCCCTATACTAGAATGATAACTAATATTATTATAAGAAAACTCAATCAGAGGCAAATGATCATCCCAATTACCCTTGAAATTGATTACACAAGCTCTTAACATATCGTCTAAAGTCTTAATGGTGCACTCAGTTTGTCCATCAGTCTGAGGATGAAGAGGCGTGTTAAGTTTCACTTGGGTAGCAAGAGACTTCCAAAACTGAGATGCAAATTTAGTACCTCAATCAGAGATAATGGACAAAGCCACTCCATGCAACCTTTCCATTTACCTAATATAAAGTTTGGCATAATCCTTTGATGAGAATGAATTCTTAACGGAAAGAAAGTGAGCCGATTTTTTCATTTGTCCACAATAGCGAAAATCGAATCAAATTATCGACGAGTGTGGTGTAAACCTGTGTTGAAGTCCATTTTCAAATCTTCCAACTTTCATGTAGGAATACCAATGTTTTGATCCTAACCGCCTGCTTTCTGAGACTCAACTTTCACTTGTTGACAATTTAGACATTTAGCCACAAATTCCGCAATATCCCTTATCATCCCATTCCACCAATAGACCTCCCACAAATCATGGTACATCTTACTGGCTCCCGTGTGAATAGAATACCGAGATCTATGAACTTCTGTTTCTCAACTTATCAACATTTGGGATACATAACCACCTTGATATTGAATGACATCAGCTCCTCCTTGGAGAAGCCTCAATGGCTTTTTTGGAATCCGACTTCTTTAAGTCAACTAATACTGGATCAAGATCTTTTTTAACCTTCACATCCGATACAAAAGACTATTTCAAACTATTATGAATAACTATACCACCTTCATTAGAATCAACCAACTGGACACCCAATTGGGTCAATCTTTGAACATCGTGAACTAACTCCTTTTATCATTCTCAACATGACCAACACTATCCATCGATAACCGACTAAGAGCATTTGCCACCACATTAGCCTTTTTGAGATGATATCGGACACTCATGTCGTAATCTTTCAACAACTCATGCCAGCTCCTTTGGTGAAGATTCAAATCCATTTGAGTGAACAAATACTTCAAACTCTTGTCGTCGATAAACACATCTAGGTGAATGCCGTATAAGTAATGTCTCCAAATCTTTAGAGCAAACACCACTACTGCTAACTCCAAATCTTGAGTCGGTTAATTATTTTCATGCACTTTTAATTGCCTCGAAGGATAAGCATTGACATTCCCATGTTTCATCAAAACACAATCAAGACCAATCCGTGAAGCATCACAATAAACCACAAAACCATTTGATCCTTCCAGTAACATCAAAATAGGGGCTGAAGTGAGTCTATTCTTCAACTCATGGAAACTCTTCTCACAAGCTTCCGACCATATGAATTTCACCTTTTTTGAGTTAATGTCGTCAAAGGTGAGGCAATAGAGAAAAATACTTCCACGAACCTTCTATATTAATCAGCCGAACCCAAGAAACTCCATATATCCGAATCGGAGGAAGAACTAGGCCAATTCTTAACCACCTCAGTTTTCTTAGAATCAGCTTGAATACCTTCACCAGAGACAATATGGCCAAGGAAAGCAACAAACCTCAATCAAAACTCATACTTCCTAAACTTAGCCTGTAATTCCCGATCCTTGAGAATTTGCAATACAATCTTCAAATTCTCAACATGTTCATCCTCACTCTGTGATTAAATTAAGATATCATCAATAAACAAAATCACAAACATATCAAGATATTTCTTAAAGACCTTATTCATCAAATGCATAAAATCCATCAGAGCATTAGTCAAACCAAACGACATCACCAAAAACTCATATGACCATAGCATTCTTCGAAAAGCCATCTTTGGAATGTCATTTTCTTTCACTCTCAATTGGTGATAACCTGACTTGAGTTTAATCTTGAAAAGTAACTCTCTCCTTGGATTTGACCAAACAAGTCATCAATCCTTGGAATATGATGCTTATTCTTAATGGTAATTTTATTCAATTGCCGATAGTCGGTTCATATTGGGAGAGAACCATCCTTCTTTCAAACAAATTATATCAAAGCACGCCATAGAGAAATACTCGGTCTAATAAAACCCTTATCCAACAAATCCTTCAAATGCTCCTTTAACCCCTTAAGTTATGTTAGGGCTATACCATAAGGAGGATTAGAGATAGACAGCGTATCTAAGAGAAGGTCAATACCAAAGTCTATTTACCTTTCAGACGGAACATTGGGAAACACTTCTGGAAACTCATTTACTATCGGGACTGACTCAAGAGCAGGGGTCTCAAAATCTATATCCATAACCCGAACAAGATGATAAATGCAACCATTAAAAATCAATTTTTAGCATAACATGCATGAAGTCAATTTCCACCTTCCCATGACATGGTAGGTTCATTTAGAACCTTGAAAGTGACCAATCGGGTCCTACAATCTATAGAAGCATAACATGCATGAAGTCAATCCATTCCAAGAATAACATCATCAAACTCTATAAAATCAACATGAGTGACTCTATGAGATATGTAAATAGGAAAATTTCTATAGACTCTCTTAGCAATAATAGCATCACCCACGGGAGTAGAGACATGAAAGGGATTAGAAAGGATTTCAGGACTAACTTCAAATCTCATCTCCACATAAGGAGTAAAAAAATGATAAGGTAGCACCCAGATAAAGTAAAGCATAAACATTAAGAGGAAATATTTTCAACATACCGGTCACCACATCCAGGGAACCCTCACGATCTTGTCGAGTCTGAAGAGCATATAATCTATTTTGCTTTGGAGCACCCAAACCAGAACCACTAGGTTGAGCATGCCTACCATACTTACCCTTGCTAGCTTGCAACAGACAATCCTTCACTGTGTCGCCAATCCTGCCACAACCAAAGCAACCATCCGTACCGGCTAAGCACTTCCTCAAGTGACTCTTAGCCATCTTGGGAAAGTGGGAATAAAACCCATTACCACGATTTACTCCTTGTGGCTTATGGTTAGATACCCCATATTTGTTGAACTTAGGAGCCGGAGCATTAGAAGATTCTTAACCCAAATATTTTTTCCTGAATTAAGGACGCCTATGTCCACTGGACCTAGAATGAAAAAAGTCACAATCACTGGTCCATTCCCTCTTGGACCCTTCTGCCATTTACTTGTGCTTTTCCTTTTCAATTTATTGGGCATGTGTAATAAACCGGGAAATATCCATTTCATTTATCAACATGGTAGTACGATATTCTTGAACACCAAGTTAAACACACCCAACACAAACTTACTCATCCTTGCCCTAGAATCGGTAACCATAGTCGGAGCATACTTAACTAATTGAGTGGACTTCAATGCATATTCATTCACACTCATATTTCCTAGATAGAGATTAATGAACTCATGCACTTTTGCTTATCTCATTTCAAGAGGAAAGAAACGATCAAGAAAAGTTCTCTTGAATTTCTCTTAATCAAGAGAACCTGCATCAACCGCCCTCTTGCTCTTCCATTGTTCAAACCAGACTTGAGAAACACCCTTGAGTTGATAAGCGACCAATTCCGCATTCTCAACCGTAGACAATACCATAATCCCTACTACTTTATCATTATCACCAATGAATTCTTGAGGATCCTCATCGACCTTAGACCCATGAAATTATGTAGGTTTCATCCTATTGAATTCCCTTATCCTTGTCGCCGTTGTACCCATATTTGGGTTCATGGGAGAGTTAGCCTATCTATTGGCTTGAGCCGTCATATCTTGAGCCAACACTTGGAAAGTGGCTTGAAATTCGGCATGAGTCACTTACTCGATCAAAGGATCAACCGATACTTGAGGAACCTCGGGCTCCACATTGTCATTGTCCGCATTCCTTCTCATACAAGCTCTTTGAGGGACCATATCCCGAAAGGGATCAAACAATATTTATGAGAAGGATTTTTATAGAGATATACTCTATGGAACGACTATAGAGTAATGACAGAAGTGGAGTTTCCTAAATGATTTGTCGCCTCCTATTTATAAATGTGGCGCGTTTGATACTTATGAATAAGAGTCTACTCAACAGGGCTTTTCAAACATCCTAGGACCTTTTTCTAGAACCTTATGCTCTGAATACCAAGTTTGTCATGACCCAAAATACACCCAGATGTGACATGGTGTATAAGACACCGAGAGACCCTACACAAGCCACTTGACACACATTTCACAAAATAATATAATAAATTAAAGAGTCTCATATTAAGAAAAAATACTTTGACATTTCAAAGAGTAAATCTATCATAGTCTTAACAAGCTTTCTATTACATCAAAAGGAGTGGTCGAAATATAACCCATACACTACATAAAATATTCAAAACATACAGATATAAGAAAAGCAATAAAGGTGACATGGTCCTCGGAGTTTGAGGACTCAACAAATCTTTAAATCTGTAGGTGCTCACTAGCGACAAATGGAGGGGGAGAAATCGTCAAGCCTTATATTATTGAAATAATGTAGGCACAAGTATGCTGATGAGTTGTAGATTTGCACTCATTTAAGGTTCATTTAGCTCAATAATTAGTATCCTCAATGCCTAACTTTGTCCTTTTCTAATCAAATATTGATGATTTGCAGCTATGAAGGCAAGGACTAAAGTTTGAAAGAATGGCAAAAAATATAAAAAGAAGTGCAAAGTGAACAAGTCGACAGTGCATATCACTTGTGTTTACTAAAGAAGGTCGGAAAACTCCACTAGAAAAGGTGATGCGCTGAGTTAGAATGGCGGTACTGATGCACATCGCCCAAAGTGATTGTGTGCAAGGCAAATATTTAATGCTCCAACAACGAACTAGGCTAGTATTGGGCAATTCACCGAATGTGAAAGGATGACTCGATCGAGTTCACCAACTGAGGTTCAAACACCTGAAGCCTAGAGCATCACAAGGCGAGCTGAGGAGCGAAGGGTGAGTCGCCAATCAGGTTTGGCAAACCTGAATAACGTCGCCAAGTCGGTTATGAAGTAGATTTTGGGACAAGTTTTTGGAAAGTATAAATAGCACAAAGGATACGATTTTCAGGGTGTTGGGATATTGAGTTCAATTAACAAATTTTTGAGTTAGAGTTTAGAAGAACACTTAACTATTGAGAGAACCTTTTTTCTAGTTTTTGGGGTTTTACAATTTGAAGCTTGAATTTGATAAATTGAAGTTAAATGCAACGTGTGTTTACTCATAATTGTTTGATTTCAAGTTACCCATTGTTGCTTTCATGGAAGGTATACTTTCTTTACCTTTTGTGATGGGTGGCAAAAACCCCAAGATCTAGGAGTGCTCAAATGGGATCGGGTGTTGATTTAATGTACTGGGTATTGTGTTATGCTTTGTTTTGTTGTTGTTCATGTATGAATTTGGTCTAATTACCATGAGGTTCACGTAAGGGTTAAGGTTGCAAACTTAATTCCCACTTTCAATCTCCGATTGATGCTCGAAAGAGATTGATTGGAGTGGGTAATTAGTTCAATACTAGAAATTTAGGTTTAAGATTTGTATCTTGCTCGAAAGAGAGGTTAAGGGTCGGATTTATTTGCCCTATTCTTGAAAGAGATGATAGATTAAGGTATTGGTTTGTTTAGGATTGGCATTTAGATGAGACCAAAATGAGATTCTAGACATAGATGCTTTCAGATCGAAAGATGATTAATGTTGTTGAAGATGACTTAGCCTATTCATGTATGTACATCACAATAGAGCAACACAATCACTCATATGTGACATTGATCTCCAATCGCCGCATGATACGCTCAAATTACACCTCCCTAAAGAAGTATAAGCGATCGTTATCAAGTAAAGAACCCAACTTGTAGGTTGTGGTCGATCCCACGAGGAAAATGGTTTAGACTTTACTTTAACCAACAATTATATTCAATTAGCCAAAGTACTTCCAGAAACAAGAAATAAAAGGGGGGATTTGTGAAACAAATTGTAAGAATTCAGTAAGTAATCAATAAACAAAAGTCAATTTCGGTTGTTATCAAGATGAGAAAATTAACTAGGGTATACGTGTTCACCACAAGCTCATAACACAGTAATTCTAGTAATCGCAATCCTTTCCTAGTGTATTACATGCAAAGTGATAAGTTAGGTATCTCTAAATCCTTGATCC
>NW_006238974.1:538843-538939 GCF_000226075.1 Solanum tuberosum
GAAATCCCCTTTTTCCTAGAATGACTGGCATTCATGGTACAAGGATTTATTTAACACTGACACTCAGAAGTAATTTCAAAAAAAGTTAGTGCTCAA
>NW_006238974.1:539039-596886 GCF_000226075.1 Solanum tuberosum
GTTTTAGAAATACCGTAAACTCACGGTATATCAACACTAAACTCACGGTATATCACCGCACCCCTAGATTGTTTGTTAACTCTTGATTTCGTTTGAATTTTAGTTTAATTGTGATAATTGATAACAAAAGGTTTATATTAAATTGGTGGTACCATCCACCCATTTTTCCTTACTATTGCAAATGAGCTGATTTAATGTCTAAATCTCTTGATAAATAATTCTCCACGATATACCATTCCCTATGGGATTCGACCCCGACTCTTTGTTGGGTTTTTTACTGACTATGATCACTCAATCTTTTCATTAATTTTTGAGGGTGGTTTTAGCGTTATCAAAAATGGTGCCGCTTGCCGGGGAGTGGTTTTTGAGATTTGTAATTGAGAAATTAGATTTAAATTTGGTTTTATTTGTAGTAGATTTGTTGTTTGGTGTTGTTGTTGGCTGATTTGCAGGTTGACAAAATCAGTGACAATGACAGTCACTATGGTCAAAATGAAAACATGGGTGATCTTAATGACATGCCCATTAATATCATTCAAACCATGGGAGTAATCTAAATACCTTCTATAACCGGGATGATGGTATTTCACATCAGTAGAACTATGATACACTTGCTCCAAATGAGAGGAATTTTGGGGGTCTAGCTCGTGAGGATCCCCAGAGATCCTTAGGAACTTCAACGAGGTGTGTGAACCCTTTGTATTCAAGAATATCTCCCAAGAATCCATAAGTTTGAGGCTATTCCTGTTCTATTTAATGACAGAGGTTACAAGATGGTTGTCAGAGTTGCCAAATGATTCTATTACTTCGTGGGATGAGCTAACTATGGCATTCTTGGAAATATTCTTTCCACCCTCGAAGATGGTTAAGCTTCATCTCCAAATCCAAAATTTCAAAAGTGTTGGAGGTGAGCCTTTGCATGAAACATGGCTAAGGTTCAAGAAGCTACTTTTCCAATGTCCAACCCATGGTGTCCCGAACAATTTTCTGCTGCAATAGTTTTATTACAGCCTTGATTCAGTCAATAAAAGTGTGGCTAATCAATTAGTCCATGATGGATTGATGAGACAACTGTATGATTTAGTTGCCTTGTTTCTAGATGATATGACCAAGGTCAGCCAAGTATGGAACACTTGGGAGGACCAAGTGTCCCTTCTAAATGTGGGTTTGAGGGACAGTGAGGGAGATGAAAACATGGCCAAAATGATGACTCAAATTGATTTATTGTCCAAACATTTCATGAAAGGTGGAACCAAGTCGGTGAATGCAGTTGGAACCAATAGTGGGCAGTGCCCGGATAATGTCAAATTCGATGCATTATACAATGAAAAAGTTCAATACTTGGAAAATCAAGTGGGGGTTTCTCACAACAATTATCAACGACAAGGTGGGAACCAAGGTTGGAACAAGGACAGAGATAGTGGGTGGGTAGACTTGGAGGGTAAAAATTAGAGACATAGGGAGATAGACAAATATAGATACATGCCTCCCCATGATTGTCCATGCCCAAAAGATCCAGCTGGGTTAGAAGGAAGCTATACGGAAGACATGCTTGTAAGGATCTACAACATGGTTGAAGGGTCTTATATGGTGTTGAAGGATTTAAAAAAATGACTTCTCCACTTTATCTCAGTTGGTAACTTCACACTCAGTTTCTATCAAGCAGCTGGAGACCAATTGAGTCAAATTATCAATCATATAAATCTAAGGCAAAAGGGAACTTTGCCTAGTGACACCATTCTGAACCATAAAAATGATTGTTGAGTTTGAGCAATATATCGTACCTCGACATTAAATAAGGTTGTCATGACCCGAGAGCACCCCCTAGTCGTAACACGGCGTACTCGACCCCGAATGGGTGTTATATAAGCCACATAGCATTCATTCATCGCATAGGTGATAGAAATAGTATGAAATTAAATCTTTTTATTCAAAAAACCATACAATCTAAAGACATTCATTTATAAAGCAGCAGAATACTAAAGCCTCACATGGCCATTTTAGACAAAACATTAAACAAGATAGGGTCACGACCCTTTACAATCGAAGTCTTAACAATAGTCTCAACACATAAAAGAACTAGAAACATTAAAAGTCCTTGTCCTCGATCTATGAGGACATACCAAAAGATGTCGTGGAAGAAGTCTAATCCCAAGCTTCACTAGAGAATGCAATCACTTGCCGGAACCTACACTTGTAGTAAAAATAAGAGAAATATGGGTTAGCACACAAAAATGTACCAAGTATGATGACCATGCAAAAACATGCTTAAAAAGGGACATTTTGGTTAGAAACCATGCCAAGATGCCATTTTAGTAAAACTTCATGAACATTTTATAAAAGAGGCATAATATAAGTCACCACCAACATACAAGTCACATTTTCACATTTGAGCAAAATTACATATATACCTTTACCTTTACCTTGAGCCTCCACCTCAAGTAACCCTCAAGCTATACCTTGTGCAATGTATGGATAGCGTCCCATACCACCACCCACACTAAAGTGCCACCTTAAGGTCACCGAAAGTGAACTTCCCATTCATCATTTCCACCTTTACACAATAAAGCATATAAGATATATAAACATTACATGAGTCACATCATCACATTAAGACCAAACCTAAGACATCTCTAAGTCATACTTGTGCAATGTGCAAGTAGCATCCCATACTACTACTCACACTAATTACTCCTTTGAAATCACCCTAGACAAGGCACATTCACACTCAAAAGTCATGACAAGAAAGTAACTCATAATACAATCCAAGTATAGCATACATCTTTGCATTTAAGCATTTTAAGCCAACATTCTTCATTGGATTTATTTAGCACACATTCATGCATTTAGAGGACTTTCATACATTTAGTCACTAAGACTTAGAGAACTCACTATAGCCCTCTTGAAGCCTACTCGTGCCATGTGTGGAAAGCATCCCATACTACTACCCATACTTCATAGAACTCCTCAAGAAACTATAATGCACATCTCACATGATGGGAATAAGCATTTAACCGATATAGAGCATGAGAGCTAGATCATGGAATCTGATATACTGTCCCACATCGTAAGGGTTAGTCTACTTGCCTAAGATAAACTGGTATTTAGCTTAAATGGATCCACTAGCTAGACCTATGTGGGCACATAGTTAAGGGACAATGAGATTGCTACTAGATACCCCGCCTCAACTCACGTGAGGGCATCCATCTCAAGAGATTGCTACTAGAAACCCCACCTTAACTCACGTGAGGGCTTCCATCTCATTCAATATCCTCTCGATGCTTAGCCTACATTCCCATAGAGTATTTTAACATTCATTACATGAAGGGATAAACGATTGTTACTAGACACCCCGCCTCAAATCAGGTGAGGGCATCCATCTTAAACCCAACATTCATTCATTGGATAGCTCAGAGATTGAAAGATGAGAATGGCCTTTCAACTAAGAATCCCATTATCGTTCATTAGTGCAAGATCGAGAATATACTTTCAATCAACACATCATTCACAATCATTAGAGTACAATTAAGAATAGCCTTTCAATAAGTACTTCATCATTAACATTATCATTGAATCAAATTCATTCTTCATTCAAGTGTGTGTGTATATGAGAATATCCTTTCACGTAACCATCATCATTCACAAGTGTTATTAGAGAGATAACATTCAATCCTAACCCAATTAGCTTATAAACAAGATCATAACTCATTCGTTTAGATCATACACATGTTCCACATCACATTCATATATACAACATCATGATAATACTTCAATTCCTCACACTATACCTTCAAGGACATGATCACAACATACAAAGTAATTAAACACCTCCATCTTTCAAGTGGATCAACATCTCTAATACAATTCTACTATAACAAGTAATTAGGTCAAACTTGCCCTTTCAAGGCTATGATCACAAATGCTCAATTGACCAACAATTCACCACAATTAGGCATAGATTATGACACAATTCCATAACCCAAAGCAATTTTAGGCATAATCTATCAACATTCATTCATAATCATCAAACCCACTTCATAAGTCACAATTTAGGAATTGAGACAAATCATGGGTTCATAGAGTATTTTCATCTTAAATCATCAATTAAACATCAATAAAATTATAATTTATCATTTGAAAATATTAGATGAAGGAACCCATGAGATTGAGTAAAATCTAGGGTTTTTGAGAAACTTGAAAACTTTGAAATCTATTTTGGATGGACTCTAGGGTGAAAGGTAACCCTAGATGAAGGATCACCATACCTTGCTATTGATTCCCTATGAAAATTGAAGAATATACACCTTGAAATCCCCAACCGTAGCTTGAACTTGACCTTGATCTCCAATGGAGTTCTAGAGAGAAGATATTTGGAGAGGGAGGGGTTTAATTTGGGGAAATTGAAGAATGAAATCTAAAATAGTATTTCAATGTTTTAATACTCTTAATATATCTTAATATACTTAAAATAACCGTCCAAATAGTTATTAGGACTTGGGGTGAATTTACCAATCCTCCCCTTCACTTGGCCGAACCATTGACAAATTGCAGGTCTAATTGATGGACCCCCATACACGGACCGTACTGTCCCCTCCGTAGTTTATGGTTGTGGCCTATTTTGGGGCCCATGACCTATGGAGGCCATCCACGAGGCGTGGATGGACCTACGGGGCGTGGACCCTTCTGTAGGTCACCCAATTTTGGGCAGCCTCATGGTTTCCTTGGGGTCTTGGGGTTTAGACTTAGGGTCCTCCTCAAGGTCCCTTAGGGTGGTACTTGGGGGGTCGTACCTTGACGTATAACCCCTAAACACCTCAACCATGTCTCGGGACAACATAAAGCACCATCAAACCTCACACCAAACTCTAACACACACACGTTAGGCTCTAGTTTCACTTATTCATTTTTAGGGTCGTTACATTATCCCCCACTTAGGAACATTCGTCCTCGAATGACACTTTAAACACATGAAGGGGTTAACGACTCAAAACATGCAGCCCACCATCATGCAACATCAATATAAATATATAAACATAGGAGGAAACATCAACTCCTCATCAAAAAGCTCAATGCAAAACAAAGTAGGTAGGAACTACTTCTACAAACTCATTATGCACCAAAACTTCATCGTTTCTCATTACATTGGAGGAACTTCCTTCTCCAAATCACATCATGCTCATCACAGCATCTTTAGGAACATTATGCAATTTTCTCATAAAAGCACATTATGCAACTTCTTCATAAAAACACATTTAGGCATGTTCAATAAGTCAACTCATGAAATATTTAGGCAACTCATCATAGATGCATATTCATATGAGGAGCACTATTCATGAAAACTCATTTTCTCATTTAAACAAGAATTCAATTAGAACATGCATAACATAAGGAGACCATGGAAACTCAATATCACACATGACTCCAAAACATGGACAAGCTACAAGGAACTCTTGGTCTCAAGCTTGAATAGGAATAGAAGGAAAGAGATAAGGATATCAAAACCCTCAACAACCTTACTATTCAACATACTATCCCCCACTTAAGAGAAAACCCAACTAAGGCTAACATGAAAACAATATAAGAATCTCAATAATACATTCACAACCAAAAAGGAACTATCACTTACCGGTACCTTCATCCGGATTAGCTCATTTGTCCTTGTTAGCTTGAAGAGTATAGAAATGGTTTCTCTTTGGAGCATTAGGATCCGGGCCACCAAGAGAAACTTGCTTATCCTCCCTTCCTTTTGCCATGAGTGTTGGGCAATCCCTCATCTTATGACCCTTCTTTCCATACCCAAAGCACCCATCCGTGCCGGCAAGGCACTTACCCAAATGTTGCTTCCCACACTTAGCACATTTAGACCTCTCAAAAGAAGAACCACTTCCATTCCCTCCTTGGAAATTAGGGTTAGACACCCTATCATTGTTCACCATTGAATAATCTTGGTTGGAGAACCCCTTTTTGGACCTAGGTTGACCTTGCTCATCGGATCTACCCCTCTTTAACTCTCTACTCTTCCTCTCAAGTTTGGATTCCTCAATAGATTGAGCATACACTATGAATCTAGAAATGTTCATATCATCATGAAGCATCGCCGTACGACACTCTTCCTTAACAAGGTCGGATACACCAGTCACAAAATGACTCATCTCATCTCTAGGGTTAGACGCCAAGGATGGAGCATACTTAGACAATAGGGTAAACTTCAAGGAATACTCCTCCAAACTCACGCTCCCTTGCCTAAGGTTTATAAACTCCTCTACTTTAACCTCCCTCTTCTCCCGGGGAAAGTACCTACCAAGGAATGCTCTCTTAAACTCTTCCTATTCTATAGGACCCGTTTCTAAAGGCCTATTACTTTTACATTGAGTGAACCACACTTGGGCCACATCTTTCAATTGATAGGAAGCCAACTCTACTTCTCCCTGGAAGACACCCCCATAGCATTGACTATCTTATACACTTCATCCAAAAACTTTTGGGGATCCTCTCCCACTTTACAACCTAGGAAAATCGGAGGATTCATACTCACAAAGTCTCTCAACCTAGAAGCCATAGTACTCTCAATATCATTCACTCTAAGCCCCACATATCTATTCACTTGAGCCGTCATGGATTGGGCTAAGGTTAGAAAAGCTGACCTAATCTCCTCATTAGTCATGGATGGGGGATCCACCGAAACTTGGTTGTCTTAAGGAACTTGGCCACCTTGAAAACCTTGAGGATCTTGGGGAGAAACTCCCTCATTCACATTCTCCTCTTGCACACTCCTTGCGGGCGTACTTCTTGTATTCATATCTTATAAACACAAGAGAAGGATTAGGAAAAGGACACTTATAGAACTACACTCTAAGGCACGACTTCAAGAATATGAAAGAAGTGTAACTTTCTATCGTCCTATAGCCTCTCGCTCAAATATGTGTCGCCACTCACACCAATTAACAAGACTCTACTCTAAAAACCTTTCCCAAAACCTTGTGCTCTGATACCATGTTTGTCATGACCCGAGAGCACCCCCTAGTCGTAACACGGCGTACTCGACCCCGAAGGGGTCATATACAAGCCTCATAGCATTCATTCATCGCATAGGTAATAGAAATAGTACGAAATTAAATCTTTTTATTAAAAAACAATACAATCTAAAGACATTCATTTATAAAGCAGCAGAATACTAAAGTCTCACATGGCCATCTTAGAAAAAGCATTAAACAAGATAGGGTCACCGCCTTTTACAATTCAAGTCTTAACAATAGTCTCAAAACATAAAAGAACTAGAAACATTAAAAGTCCTTGTCCTCGATCTATGAGGACATACCAAAAGATGTCTTGGAAGAAGTCTAATCCCAATCTTCACTAGAGAATGCAATCACTTGCCGGAACCTACACTTGTAGTAAATATAAGAGAAATATGGGTTAGCACACAAAAATGTACTAAGTATGATGACCATGCAAAAACATGCTTAAAAGGGGACATTTTGGTTAGAAACCATACAAGATGCCATTTTAGTAAAACTTCATGAACATTTATAAAAGAGGCATAATATAAGTCACCACCAACATACAAGTCACATTTTCACATTTGAGCAAAATCTCATATAAACCTTTACCTTTACCTTGAGCTTCCACTTCAAGCAACCCTCAAGCTATAACTTGTGCAATGTATGGATAGCGTCTGATACCACCACCCACACTAAAGTACCACCTTAAGGTCACCAAAAGTGAACTTACCATTCATCATTTCCACCTTTACACAATAAAGCATATAAGAGACATAAACATTACATGAGTCACATCATCACATTAAGACCAAACCTAAGACATCTCTAAGTCATACTTGTGCAATGTGCAAGTAACATCCCATACTACTACTCACACTAAGTACTCCTTTGAAATCACCCTAGACAAGGCACATTCAAACTCAAAAGTCATGACAAGGAAGTAACTCATAATACTATCCAAGTATAGCATGCATCTTTACATTTAAGCATTTTAAGCCAACATTCTTCATTAGGTTCATTTAGGACACATTCATGCATTTTGAGGACTTTCATACATTTAGTCACTAAGACACAAAGAACTCACTATATCCCTCTCGAAGCCCACTCGTACAATGTATGGATAGCATCTCATACTACTACCCACACTTCATAGAACTCCTCAAGAAACTATAATCACATCTCACATGATGGGAATAAGCATTTAACCGACATAGACCATAAGAGCTAGATCATGGAATCCGATGTATTGTCCCACATCGTAAGGATTGGTCTACTGGCCTAACATAAACTGGTATTTAGCTTAATTGGATCCACTAGCTAGAGCTATGTGGGCACATAGTTAAGGGACAAGGAGATTGCTACTTGATACCTCGCCTCAACTCACGTGAGGGCTTCCATTTCATTCAATATCCTCTCAGTGCTTAGCCTACATTCCCATAGAGTATTTTAACATTTATAACATTAAAGGATAAGAGATTGTTACTAGACACCCTGCCTCAACTCACGTGAGGGCATCCATATCAAACCCAACATTCATTCATTGGATAGCTCATAGATTCAACGATGAGAATGGCCTTTCATCTAAGAATCCCATTATCATTCATTAGTGCAAGATCGAGAATATACTTTCAATCAACACATCATTCACAATCATTAGAGTACAATTGAGAATAGCCTTTCAATAAGTACTTCATCATTAACATTATCATTGAATCAAATTCATTTATCATTCAAGTGTGTGTGTATATGAGAATAGCCTTTCACGTAACCATCATCATTCACAAGTGTTATTAGAGAGATAACATTCAATCCTAACTCAATTAGCTTATAAACAAGATCATAACTCATTCGTTTAGATCACACACATGTTCCACATCACATTCATATATACAACATCATGATAATACTTCAATTCCTCACACTATACCTTCAAGGACATGATCACAACATACAAAGTAATTAAACACCTCCATCTTTCAAGTGGATCAACATCTCTAATACAATTCTACTACAACAAGTAATTAGGTTAAACTTGCCCTTTCAAGGCTATGATCACAAATCCTCAATTCACCAAAAATTCACCACATTTAGTCATAGATGATGATACAATTCCATAACCCAAAGAAATTTAGGCATAATCTATCAACATTCATTCATAATCATCAAACCCACTTCATAAGTCATAATTTAGGAATTGAGACAAATCATGGGTTCATAGAGTATTTTCATCTTAAATCATCAATTAAACATCAATAAAATTATAATTTATCATTTGAAAACATTGGATGAAGGAACCCATGAGATTGAGTAAAATCTAGGGTTTTTGAGAAACTTGAAAACTTTGAAATCTATTTTGGATGGACTCTAGGGTGAAAGGTAACCCTAGATGAAGGATAACCATACCTTTCTATTTATTCCCCATGAAAATTGAAGAAGAAACACCTTGAAATCCCCAACCCTAGCTTGAACTTGACCTTGATCTCCAATGGAGTTCTAGAGAGAAGATATTTGGAGAGGGAGGGGTTTCATTTGGGGAAATTGAAGAATGAAATCTAAAGTAGTATTTCAATGTTTTAATACTCTTAAATTATCTTAATATACTTAAAATAACCGTCCAAATACTTATTAGGACTTGGGGTGTATTTACCAATCCACCCTTACACTTGGCGGAACCATTGACAAATTACAAGTCCAATTGACGGACCCCCATCCACGGACCATAGATGGGGTCACAGACCATACTGTCCCCTCTGTGGTTCGTGTTTGTGGTCTGTTTTGGGGGCCATGATCTACGGAGGCCATCCACGGGGTGTGGACCTCTTCCGTAGGTCACCCCATTTTGGGCAGCCTCATGGTTTCCTTGGGGTCTTGGGGTTTAGACTTAGGGTCCTCCTCATGGAAAAGTGCACTATCAAGATAAGCGATCAAAACTCTAAAGAGCGATCCACCGAAGTGCATTAAGCGGACTCCATCGGGTCCTCCGAATCAGCCTTCATGTTTGGTGTTTGTTCATGATTGTTTGGCGAGCTTAAGCTCAAAGCAATTCACTGAACATGTTCAACGACGTTAGTCATGATCGCTGAACGGGCCAAACATAAAAAGGCCAAGGGTCTTTTCTAATTCAAAAATCAATACCTTTTAAATCTGAGAGCTATTCTAATTCCTTTCTCTTACATCATGCATTTTGAGTGTTTGCCAATCTAGTGTGAGTGTCTTGAAGGTGCTAGGAGTGCATTTTCTTGGAGTTCGTGTCAACCAAACCCCAATCCCTTAGTTTCTTAATTATTTTTGGCTTTAAGGTTGGTGTTTCAACTTCTTGTTGTTGTTTTTGAGTTTAGAAGACATATAGGGTGTGGGCTTAAGCCCCTTAACTAATATTAAGTGCCTAATTTCGATGGGTTGCATTGTATTGTTAGAATTGAACTGTGCCATGTGATTTTACATGTGAATGTCCGTGCAAATGATGAATCGTGCTTGTGTCGGTTAAATTGCAGAATTAAATTAATTATTTTTTTGGGTCTGTGCCTAATTTGAAGTGAATGAAGTCTGAGTAGATCAATGTTGACCCAATTGCCTGATTATGCCTAATGATCGACATGGTGACTACTTTCTTAAGGGAAAATCATCAATTAGTGCAATGCTTAGTGAGAAATGGGGGAAATATAAGTACCCATATGTAGAAAAGCATCTAGGTTGATTGTAATGTTAGGGGGGGAGGGAACTAGTATTTTGTGTGTGTGTTGGTTTCTATGTGAAAAATTTGCACTGGGATGAAACTTCATGTTCGGCAAGCTTGTCTTAGCTCACAAAAGAAGTTAGGTGAATTGTTTAGTACGACCCAACTCACCTTCTTTGCAATGAACATGGCCTTAGGTATATACTGTTCCATCTTGCAGGATTATCTTAGTCCGCCAAACCCATTTGGTGAATCGTCGAGTGGGAGAGGACATCGCCTTTGATGCCTGTTACTTTCCCTTTTGTACAGTCAATTTAGGTGAAGTTATCTTAGACCACCAAAACCAACTCGGGGAATTTTAGAGTTGGCATTGACTTCGCTTTTATGTTTGAGACTTGAGTAATTTGACACTTTCCAATTCGGTGAGCTTACCAGAGTTCGCCGATCCTATTCGGTGATTCGCCTTCCTGTTAGGAGAGCATTAGGAGTATTTTTGAAATGTGTTTCAATTCGTGTTCAAATGCAACTAACCTTCAAAAGTTCTTTGAATGTGTGCTTTGCAGGTGATGGCAAAAACCAAAGGTAAACAAGTTGACTCCTCTGATAATGAATAGGAGAGAGAGAGTTCTCCCATCCTCCTTCAAAATAGATAAAAAGAGTCTCATTGAACGAGCCTTTTGGGGCTTCTCAGACACAATAGTCCAATCCTTAGACCCCTACCAATGGGGGTAAGAAAGTACGGAAGCACATAGCTACAAAGAATGTGAATATCCAATTAAAAATTATGTTGCCCCCACAAGATCTAAATCCTACTTCTCGCGTTCTCTCGAATATAGCTCTAAGGGTTTTGAATAGGCTCAAGCAGAAGGGGAACGAACCATTTTAGTGGAGCGCGGACTCTCGACTGATGGAGTCATGAGCGAGTATCCTATAAAATGGGCGGCAATCAAATACCACAAACTGGAGCAGTTCACAAAGGACAGGTAACCGTATGTACCAAAGTGGGTACACGAGTTTTATGATACCTATGCCAAGGAATTTCCGTAAAATCTTAAGGGAATAGTTTGGAAGCCACTCCATGAAGTTAAAATGCGAGGCAAAATTGTTCAGTGTCATGCCACTGAAATTAACAATGTACTGGGCACCCCAGACAATAAAATTAATGAATACAAGACCCGAATAACAAAGACATTGGATGCACTGAAGGGGTGGTTGGCCCCTCTAATTTCAAGTGAGTTTCCACCTTCTTGGATGGATGAAGGTGCTAAGATAGAAAATAAGGACCTGAACATTATAGCGAGATACTGGTTCAGGTTTGTCAGTAGCAATGTGATGCCGTCCTAGAACGAATCAATACTGCGATATCCAAAGACGGTGTCAGTAGGTTCTATTATTGAGTGGGAGAAGATAAATGTTGGGGGCATACTTATGGAAGAGATATTTCTTTGGGTCAGACAAGAGCGTACATCTCTTCTCTTCCTGGTGCTCATTACTCATTTATGTGAGAGAGCGTGAGTTCCCTTCCGAGGGAAAATTGATGTCAGGATTACACAAGTCTCCTCCAGTAAAATTCAGAGGATCGATGTCGAGTGTTTGAGAGATTATATGGCTCGGAGGAAGCCGCCACAAACAGAATCCACTCTAGTGGTTGACCTTTCTACTCTGTAACCTGAGACCAACAAACATGTTCCTTCTGTGGAGTAGGCAGGTATTTTCGAACTCTCATCTGCTGATGGAAATTCTGTTGTTGCGCCTGTACAGCCTGCTACTACTACTGTTGTAAGGCCTCCTTCCTCTCATGTTTCCCGTCCCCCTTGACCCAAGCACTAATATATCAGATGGGCAGCCTTGCCCGCTCATCAAATGTGAGAGTTGCCTGGTTGAGAAGGAGTTGCCCCAAGTAATCGACCAGAACATCAAGAATGTGTTGTCTCCTATGATTGAGACAATGGGAAAGTGTGAGGGGACAATTGCGCGCAATACTTTGAGGTTTGATGGCTTGATGACTTGAATGTTATGATAGAGGCTCGAAAGAAGGTCGAAGGTAGTTCTGGTGGTTTAGACACCTTGATGACTAAGGTTGCTACGTTGAGGGCATAGGTGGTCCAGTTACATTCTATGGACCTCTATATGCTTTGGGGTGAGGTTTCCCTTCCATAGGTGCCCAGGATGCCTAGTTTTGTGCCTTCATCTATTGTGCTTGAGGTTGTTGTGGATGTGGGGATTGTAGCTGATGATGAGAGTGAGAGGGCCGAGGAGGAGTTGGCTAAAGAGAGTGATGAAGAGGAAATGAGAGTTGAAGAGAACGGGATTGCTGAGACACTAATTGAGCTCGATGAGACTGAGGAGGTTATTCTTCAGGCTGCACTAGAGAGATCTCTTTGAGAGACTTCAGAGGTTGGGTCTAGTGGAGTCACTCCATACTCTACCAAACATCATGTGGCTGAGACGGGTATTGATGCTCTGGTTGAGCCTCACATGCCACCTCCAGTGATCCTATTGTCGGGCATCGATGCCCCTTTTAAGACTTCAGCTCCTAAGACTCCAGATGAGAGTGCTCTAAAGGCATAGCCTGTCAGAGGGATCCTTTCTCTCAGCCTCCCACTACTTTTATTTATTTTTCATTGAGGACACTACATTCTATTTTGGTGGGGTGAGGGCCGTCATGCTAATATTACCATTTTTCTTGTATTTTGTTATTTTGTATTTCGAACAAGTGTAGTTTAATGTTGATATTAGATTGTATTTCTTTACTTCTATCTCATTCTCCCTTGATGTTGCAACCCCCATGAGTTCAAATCTTGATATGCTTAAAGTTTTCATTGATAACAATTTAAGAATCAATTTTGTTCAATGTTGATGTCTTTAATAGTACTCATGATGAGCATGATGCATAGTGTAGGTGTTGCGAGAATGAAATCTATGTGGTTACACCTTTGAGGGATCTCTTTGAATCTTTTTTTGACTAGCTACGTTTTGATATGACCCTTGCATGGACATGACACGTTCACTTTTGATCTTTTCGGGATGTGCTAAATGAGTGTATTTCAAAGTGCCATGTGTGGTGAGGTTTTTCTTGAAATCATGCATGTGGAGTCCTAGAATTTACCGTTTTTGTCCAATTGTGTGATTCTTGGTAAAATTTGAGACATGATCTTGGGCAAAAATTCAATGACGAAATCAAATTATCCATAAATCCTTTTGTGACTACCTTGTATCCATATTGGAACCAATCTTATTTGTTTACAACCATAAGAAGCCTTTTGATCCAAATATTCCCTACCTTTTCACAAAACAAAATCCTTTTTGAAGCATTGCAATCTTTGAACAGCTAACTTAGGCCAAAATCTAAGATGGGGGTGTAGAAAGGAAGGATGAATGAAAGCCGAGTGAAGGTCAAAGAAAGATGAAATGAGACTCAAATATGAAAGTTTTGCAAAAAGAAGGAACCCCTCCTTATAAAAAAATGTGTGTATAGATCATCTATTTGATTGAAATAGCTTGGAAAATGAAAATGAAATAAAGGGGAGTTCCAAATAAATTGGGTGGAGAGTCAAGATTTGAGATCTCCAATGAAAAAAAAGAAGAAGAAAATGAACTTGAGAAGAGGTGATGATGATTGAAACAATGCTTCGAAAAGGTATAAGCCCCCAATCCAAATTGACCATGCCTTAACCCTCAACCCCATTACCACCCTAAAATACCCTTGAGATCTTACATGAACCAGGTTGTGTTATGATTGAAAAATATAGGCAAACCTATGGGACAAACATTGCATGTATTTATCTTTTGGGAGAGTGAGAGCTGCATTGATTTTTGTTACCTTTGTTTATTTTCTTTGAGAGAGAATGAAATCATTCTTGATGTAAGGGCACTTGAATGCATTTGTTGAAACATGTTCTTGCACTAGACAAGAAGCTAAAGTTAGCTTGAGCTTGTGTTCAGACTAGCTAGTCATCATTAGAAGCTTTTTTATCATGATTTAGGGTAACATGTTGTTGAGAGTAATCTTGCTATGACTCTTGCATTCTATCTCTCATTGAGTATTGTTGTAGACACCCTTATTGAGCTTATTGTGTTCTTAATTTACTTGAAGACACACAAATATTTAAGTTGAGGGTGATGATGAGTTGTAGATTTGCACTCATTTAAGGTCCATTTAGCTCACTAATTAGTGTCCTCAATGCCTAACATTGTCATTTTCTAATCAAATATTGATGATTTGCAGCTATGAAGGCAATTGGACAAGGAAAGGACTGAAGTTTGAAAGAATGGCCAAAAATACAAAAAGAAGTGCAAAGTGAAAATTGTTGATCGCCTAAAATGAAGGGCGGATCGCGAACTGAGTACGACCTCACCCAAATTTACAGTGCATAGAACTTGTGTCTACCAAAGAAGGTCGGCGAACTTTAGTAGAAAAGGTGATGGGCTGAGTTAGAACGGCAGTCCTGATGCACACCGCCTAAAGTGACAGTGTGCAAGGCAAAGCCTTAATGGTTGAACGGTGAACTAAGGTAGTATTTGTGATTCGCTGAACGTGAAAGGTTTACTCTATCGAGTTCTTTAACTGAGGTTCAAACACCTGAAGTCTAGAGCATCACAAGGTGAGCTTAAGAGTGAGGGGCGAGTTGCCGATCTAGTTTGGCGAACCTGACCAACGTTGCTGAGTCGGTTACGAAGTGGATTTTAGGAAAGTATAACTAGCCCAAAGGAAACATTTTTTAGGGAGTTGGGACATTGAGTTCAATTAATAGAGTTTTGAGTTAGAGTTTGGAAACACTTTACTTTTGAAAGAACACTTTTCTAGTTTTTGGGGTTTTACAATTTGAAGCTTGAATTTGATAAATTGAAGATAAATCCAAAGTGGATATACTCTTAATTGCTTGATTTCAAGTTACCCATGGTTTCTTTCATGAAAGGTATATTTTATTTACTTTTTATGATGATGGCTAAAACCCCAAGACCTAGGGGGTGCTAAAATGGGGTTGGGTGTTGATTTAATGTAGTGGGTATTGTGCTATGCTTTGTTTTGTTGTTGTTCATGCATGAATTTGGTCTAACTACCATGAGATTAACTTGAGGGTTAAGGTTGCAAACTTAATTCCTACTTTCGATCGTTAATTGATGCTCGAAAGAGATTGATTGGAGTGGGTAATTAGTTCAATACTAGCAATTTAGGTTTGATGTATGTATCTTGCCGAAAAGAGAGGTTATGAGTCGGATCTATTTGCCCTATTCTTTAAAGTGAGGATAAAGTAAAGTATTGGGTTGTTTAGGATTGGCATTTAGATGAGACCAAAAGGAGATTATAGGCATTGATGATTTGAGATCGAAATATTATTAGTGTCATTGAAGATGACTTGGCCTATTCATGTATGCTTATCACAATAGAGTAGCACAATCACTCGTATGTGACATTGATATCCAATCCCCGCACCCCTAGATTGCTTGTTAGATATAGTCAACAATTCTTTGGGTCTTAACACCTTTCTCGTATCACCTCCTATGGAGATGTTCTGAATTATGAACTTTAGTAGGAATAGGATTTGTATATTTAGCAAGTTTTATTTTTTATTTTTTTAAAAAAAAATTGTGATAATTGATAACAAAAGATTTATATTAAGTTAGTGGTACCATCCACCCAATTGTTCTTACTATTGCAAATGAGCTGATTTAAAGGTCAAAATATCTTGATACAAAATTCTCCACGATATACCAGTTCTTATGGGATTCGACACCGAGTCCTTGTTGGGTTTTTTACTGACTACGATGGCTCACTCTTTTAATTGGTTTTGGAGGGTGATTTGAGTGTTATCATATGCATTAGTACATGGAGTGTACTAAGTATGAGAAATATGCTTTAAAACGTGAAACATGATCATAAGAGGACATAATTGAAAACATGAAATGCATGATCAAGCTTAACGTAGTAAAATCTTTAAAGAAGAATCATAATCATGAACATGGTCAATTCATCTTAAAATCATAAAGAAATCCTCATTAAATATTTGAAAGTAACTTAGTTCATTTTGTGGGATATTAGCTTTAACTGACAATAGACCATGGAAGCTATACATAGAATCTGATGCAACTCCAACACCAAAAAGGGAGAGTCTGCTTGGCAAGGTAGAACTCCGTATCATGTCATACGCTATGTGGATCCACTAGCTAGTCCATTTAAGGTAAACCTACCGGGGAACGTAGTCTGGAACTAGAGGTTGCTACTAGAGATTACCCTATTTGAGCCTTCACCTCAAGGTTTTCTCGGTGCTAAGTTAAATCCCAAGTCATTTTTCGTAAAGTCATCATCATACATGGAGAAGAATAATTTAATTACTAATCCAAGCTTAAAACATAATAAAGTAGCTCATTAAATCATGAATCAAGCACAAGTGAGAAAATCTTTCACCTAACCATGATTCCTTAATTTATGAAAAAAAAATTAACTTCATTGATTCTAACCTTAAAGCAACCTACATAAATTTATAAATCAGGCATAAGTTCATAAATACGTCATTCATAGACTCCTAGCTTCTCTTATAAATTCATGAAAAATTAGGGTTCATAGTCAAAATCATGATCAATACATGTGTTCACATGTAATTGATTGGAAAACATGTAATGATGTCAAAAAAATCATAATAAGATCAAAAGTGAACAATTGAATCAACACCAATTGAACCCATGAAGAATAGAATGAAAACCATAATCAATTGATTTGAAATTTGACTTGGAGAATTGAGAAACCTTGGGGCTCAATGGATGAATGGAACCCGTTGATGAAGCCCTACATACCTTATGAATCAAATCCTACAATCAATGGTGAAATGGAGGTTTGAGCTTGAACCCTAGCTCCTTCTTCCTTGCTCCTTGAGAGAGAAAATCTTGAGGGGATTTTGGGAGAATGATTTGGGAATGAGTAGATTATGAATAAAAACCAATTATAGGGGCTTATTTATAGGAAAAGCGACATAGTATAGGAATTTAGTGCATAAGAAAAGACCAAAACACCCTTTAAAATAACTGCGAGTCAATCCTATGGTCGAAACTTTCTATGGACCATACATGTAAACCGTAGACCATGTACTGCACCCCAAAGTTTCATCCAACTTTGATGAGACCTTTCTATGGCCCATAGGACTTCCTATGGTCTGTTGATCCAAACCGTAGAACTCACTTTAACCCCAAAACTTTACTAAGTCTAGAACCTTTCTACAGGACCTTCCTACGATCCATAGAATATTTGACGGACCGTCCTGGTCAATCATCAAATGAGTTTTTGGGGCTTGAATATCAAAATAATTTTACCACTTCCTATGAGACTAGTTTATGACCCGTACAATTTCCTACGAACCGTAGATTGGTCTCATAAAATTCAACCAGTAGCCCGTTTTGGCCTTCTTTCCTTTTAAATATTCCGAAGTCTTACACATATTCATATCAAAATACTTGGAAAAGAAACAATTTAGACTACCAATCCAATCATAAGTTCTTAGTAAGTAGCTCCTTTCAAATCATGATTTCATAAAACTTTCATAATAGACACGTACCTTTCTAAGCATCTAAATCCTTATTTTATTTATATGTGAGAAAATCTTTCACAATTATTTGATACTTATCTCAAAAGCATCCATAGTTCACTAATCATTCCTTTCATGAAACATGAATAAATCCTTAATCAAATTCATGATCATATATAGTTCATAATTTAATAAGCAATGTTCATAATTAATGTTCATAAAATAGGCATAGGCATGAGTCCATATAAAAACTATCGAAAAACAAGTAATTGAATTAAATCATGAAAATTAAAATAAGATTGAATATAAATAATTGAATCATAATAAATAGGACCAATGGAGATTTTCATGAAACCCTAGATAATTGGGTGAAAATGAATTGGAGACTTAGATTCTTTTAGGACCCAATGGATGAAAGAGATCCATTGGTGAATGGTTGATGAGTGGTAGATTTCCATTCATTTGAGGCCTTTTTTTTTCAACAACTAGTGTCCTCAATGCCTATTTATATTCTATTTTGATGATATTTTAATGATTTGTAGCTATGAAGGTTAAAAGACACGACAAGGATGAATGCATGAAAAAAGGCCAAGAACATTGAAGGAAGTACAAACTCCCAACTAGTAGTAGCCTAACCAAAAGGGTAGGTCCGCCAATTGGCCCGACCTCGCCGAAGTTGACAGTGTTCAAAGTTGAAAATATTCAAGGCAGGTCGGTAAACTAGAGTTGAAATGACAATTAACTGAAATAGATTGGATGAGCTAAAGTCCATCGCCGAAGTTGACTGGGCGAACTAAAGTTCATCGCCAAACGTGATATAATTCTAAGTAAATGAAAGCTGAAATGGTGAACAGGGTGGTAATCGGTGATTTGCCGGATGTGAAAGGCTGACTTTAACGAGTTCACCAATGAAGTCTCAAACACCTGAAGCCTGAAGAAGATGAAGGGAGAGCTAAAGAGCAAACGATGATTCGTGAACGAGTTAAGTGAGCCTGACTAACGTCGGTGAGTGAGTCACATATTGAATCTTGGGCCAGTTTCGGAGAAACTATAAATAGCCCAAAGGAGAGAGGAGGTGCAAGGAAGGTTAGAATGTGGAATATTGGAATTTGAAACAAAAAAACTTTATCCTAATTTGATAGTTAGCCTTTGGATATTAAGAAATATTCTTTTCTTAGTTTTCGGGTTTTTCAAACACAGTTGTAATTAACAATTGAGGGTTGAAATTGAAGTGGGTTGTCAAGCCCCGAAGCTACCCTAGGACGCGGACACGGGACCTAGGATCATAAGTGACCCCTAGCTAACCCTGCAGGCATATCTTAAGCATACTAAAGTAAATTGACGTAAAGAAATACTGTGCGGAAGCTAAGTCATAAGATAAACTGAAATAATGGAGAATACCCATATACTGTCTAAATAAATGAAAACTGTGAGTTTAACAACAACTGAAAAGGCAAACTCAAATACTAAAGCTAAAACTAACTATGTCTGAAAATAGCCTCTAACTGACTAGAAGTGCTGGGACATGCCCCAGCTAAATCTAGCAAAAACTGAAACTAAAACAAAAAACAAAGGAAAAATGTATGTCATCCTCAGAGAATGAGGACTCGCCACTGATAGTGCTGAGTTGAAGATCGGGAACCGCTCTATGCCAATGATAAGAGATAAGCATGATACTATACTGAACATGAACTGACTGAATGCAATGACCAAGTTTATAACATACTAAGACTGAAATCTCACTGTAATTGATAACATGGTCAATGCAATAAAATCTGACTGTAAGGGAGCTACTAATAACCGACATAAAACCACATGAGCTAAATATGGAGTTTGATGTATACACCCCATCGAGAGGACCCAATATACCCTGCCATAGGTATAGAGGCATGACTAGCGTGATCACTAATTATAATGCCCACAGAAGGTATTTACCTACGGGGAATGTAGTTCTGGGACTGTGAGGGTGACTGAACCTAGTCCACTCGGTGTTAAGCTACTCCCAATTGATTATGTAATTAAAAATTTATGACTGAATTTTTGTAATCCTGGATAGCTCAAAATATTGTCATGCAAACTGGGAATGCAACATTAATGTACTGATAATGAGACATTCAAATCTGAGGCATGTATAACTGAGATAATTGACCTAGCATGTGTAATTTATGAACTAAAAAAACTACATAGCTAGGGTTCTGAATTTATGAAGAATTTACGTAAAACAATACTGGAACTCTAATTCCTTTCTCCTTACATCTGCATAGGACTTCTAGCGACTCTGGGCTTTCTTAAGTCTATCTCTAATGAGTTGCACTTTCTCCATAGCGTCATGAACTGAATTTGGCCCTATCAAGGCTGCTTCACCTACTTCAAACCAACCAATTGGAGATCTACATCTACACCCATACAATGCCTCATAAGGGGCCATCTGAATACTGGAATGGTAGCTATTATTGTAGGCAAACTCTATAAGAGGAAGGTGATGATCCCAACTACCCTTGAAATCGATCACACAAACTCTCAACATGTCCCCTGAGGTCTGAATGGTACGCTCTGCCTGACCATCCGTCTATGGATGAAATGTTGTGCTAAGATTAACATGAGTACCAAGACCTTACTGAAATGACTTCCAGAAATGAGAGGTAAGCTGAGGATGTCTATCTCAGATGATAGACAAAGAAACCCTATGTAACCTAACTATCTCATTAATGTAAAGCTTGACGTAATCCTCCGCCGAATCTGTAGTCTTGACCGCCAAAAAGCGAGAAGACTTAGTAACCCTATCAACAATCACCCAAATGGAGTCATGTTGTCTGCGAGTACGAGGTAAACCTGTGATGAAGTCCATGTTGATAGCTTCCCACTTCCAAGTAGGAATGTCAATCTCTTGAGTCATACTGTTATAACTCATGGTTTCTAATGTTCTACCTTTACTTGCTGGCAATTAGGGCACTTAGCTACAAAATCTGCTTATATCCCTTTTCATACCATTCCACCAAAAGACTTCCTACCGATCGCGGTACAGTCTTAGTGGCGCCTGGATGAATAGAATATCTGGAGTTATGGGCTTCTGGAAGAATCTGCTGTCTCAACTTACCCACCTTAGGAACACATAATCGACTCTGATAACGAAGCACACCATCTCCCCTTTGGGAGAAAACCTCAACTCTCTGTTGATGGAATGCACCTTTTAGTTGAAGCAATATCGAATCACTGTCTTGCTTTTCTTTAACCTCCGCTACCAATGAAAGATTCTGACCCATTCTAAACTGTTACACCACCATATGATATGCTCATAAGACGAACTCCTAAGAAAGCAAGTATGTGATCATCCTTTGCTAGCTCTTTTGGTTCTTCCTCAACATGAGCTACACTACCCATAGATAGTCTGCTAAGAGCATCTGCTACTACATTAGCCTTACCAGGATGGTAATGCATACTCATATCATAATCCTTGAGGAACTCAAGCCATCTCCTTTGGCAAAGATTCAACTTTTTCTGGGTGAACACATACTGAAGGTTCTTATGGTCTGTGAACATAGCTACATGAACACTATACAAGTAATGTCTCCAAATCTTAAGTGCAAACACCACTGCTGCAAGCTTGAGGTCATGAGTTGGATAGTTCTTCTCATGCACCTTATGCTATCTAGAAGCATAAGCTACAACCTTACCTTGCTGCATCAATACACAACGTAGGCCAACTCTGGATGCATCACAATAGATAAATTAACCGTCTGAACCCTATGGTATAGTCAAAACAGGAGTTGTAGTCAACCTAGTTTTCAGTTCTTGAAAGCTCTTCTCACAATCATCTGACCACTGGAACTTAACCTTTTTCTGAGTCAACTTAGTCAATGGAGAATCTATGGATGAAAATCCTTCCATAAACCTTCTCTAATAACCAGCCAAACCCAAGAAACTTCTGATATTTTTAGGAGAGGTAGGTCTGGGCCATTGTTTCACTGCTTCTATTTACTAATAATCCATTCAGATCCCTTCGCTTGATACTATATGACCAAAGAAAGCAACATATTGTAACCAAAACTCACATTTTCTAAACTTAGCGAATAACTAGCGATCTTTGAGAGTTTGTTAGACAACCCTCAAATGAGTCGCATGTTCTTCCTCATTCGTAGAGTAAATGAGGATATCATCAATAAAGATGATAATGAACAAGTCCAAATACTGCTTGAACACCCTGTTCATCAAATCCTTGAAAGCTGCAGAAGCATTGGTTAGTCCAAATGACATAACTACAAATTCATAATGACCATACCGAGTTCTGAAGGCTATTTTTGGGGTGTCACTATCTCTGACTCTGAGCTGATGATAACCAAATATGAGGTATATCTTCAAAAAATGACTAGCACCCTGAAGTTAGTCAAACAAGTCATCAATCCTGGGGATGGGATACTTATTCTTGATTGTGACTTTGTTCAACTGTCTATAGTCAATGCACATTATGAGAGAACCATCTTTCTTTTTTCACGAACAACACTGGTGCACCCCATGGGGAAATACTAGGTCTGATGAAGCCCTTATCTAGAAGGTCTTTCAATTGCCTTTTCAATTCTTTAAGCTCAATTGGAGCCATTCTGTAAGGAAGAATAGAAATAGGTTGGGTATCTAGGAGGAGATCAATTCCAAAGTCAATTTCCCTTTCATGAGTAACTCCGGGAAGATCTTCTGGAAACACTTCTGGGAACTCATTTACTACTGGAACTGACTCAAGAGTTGGGGTTTCGGAACTTGAATCCTTAACCCGAACTAGATGATAGAGATAATCATTAGAGATCATCTTTCTAGGCTTATGGTAAGAAATGAAACGATCCATAGGTGCTAAGCTACTACCCTTCCATTCTAATATTGGATCATCTAGAAACTGAAAACGAACAATCCTAGTTCTATAGTCGACTGAGGCATAATAGGAATGTAACCAATCCATGCCTAGAATTGAAGTTGATTGTTATATAAGGAGTTACAAAGGAAAGAGTAGCCCTTAGATATAACAAAGCATAAACATCTAAGTTAAATACTCGTAACGTACCAGTGACCACATCGGGAGAAAATTCCTAATCCTAGCGAGCCTGAAGAGAATACAACCTATTTTGGCGCTATCCGCCACCTGTGCCAGATGAGTTACCCTGTTGAGTCAGGCGACCTGCTGGTGTTGCTGAAGTTGTAGACTGAGCTCTACTATTATTTCCCCATTGACCCTGTTTAGCTAAAGGACAATCTCTCAACATGTGACCAGACTGACCACACCCAAAGCATCCTTCCTTTCCTGCAAGACACTCTCCTGGATGGTTCTTACCACACTTTGGACAAGTTGGGTAGGTTCTGGTGCCTGAAACACTCATCTGAAACTTAGAGCTTGATGCCCTACCTTTTTTTTCATGCCATAACTTGGAGGATAGAACACCAGCTGATGAAGGTGCTAGAGCTGAAGACTTTTGCTGAACCTGCGAGCGATTTCCACCACCCGACTTTTGTTAAGAATACTCATAGTTGCCTTTCCTAGCCTTTTTGTTCTCCTTAGCATGTCCTTAAGCTTATCTCCCTCAACTTACTGAGCATGAGTCATGAGCCTAGATATTTTCATATTTTCCACCAACATAGCATTTCTACACTCTGTTTTCACTAGGTCGGATATCCCATATAGAAACTTGTTCATTTGAGCCCTAAAATTGGCAACCATGTGAGGAGCGTACCTGGAGAGTTAGGTGAACTTGAGCCCATATTCTTGGACTGTCATGTTACCTTGCCTCAAATTCATGAACTCCTGAGCTTTTGCCTCCCTTAACTCTCTTGGGAAAAACCTGGCCAGAAAGGTCTCACTAAAGCATTCCCAAGTGATAAGAGTTGTATTTGTACCCTTCTTCTCTTTCCATTGCGTATACCAAATATGAGCTACATCCTTCAGCTGATACGACGCCAACTATACCCTATCATTACCTATCACTTGCATCACTCCAAAGATCTTCTTGACCTCATCTATGAAGTTTTGGGGATCCTGACAAATCTGCGATCCTAAGAACTCTGGCAGATTCATCCTAACAAAATAGTGAACCCTAGCTGTAGTCGAGCCATGAGTAGCATTTGCAGGAACTGGAACCTGTTGGTTGTTCTGATTAGTTACACTCTGAGCCAAAAGCTAAATGGCGTTCCAAAACTCAGCATTTAAAACTTCCTGATCTAGGACTGGAGGAACTACGTTAGTATTTGGGGCATTTGCATTCCTTTTGTAGGCTCTACGAGGAAGCGTGATCTGTAAGCGCATAACAAAGGATTAGAACGAGGAATTAGATCATACCTTGCGCACGATAAGATTAACAATAAAATGGAGTCTTCCTAAAACACCTCGTAGCCTCCCTCTCATTAGATGTGGTGCACTTCACACCCATGAAAAGGACTCAACTTAGTGCACCTTTGGATATTAAGAAATACTCTTTTCTTAGTTTTGGGGTTTTTCAAACGCACTTGTAATTAACAATTAAGGGTTGAAATTGAAGTGGGTTGTCATGCACCGAAGCTACCCCAGGACGCGGACACGGGACCTAGGATCATAAGTGACCCCAAGCTAACCCTGCAGGCATATCTTAAGCATACTAAAGTAAATTGACGTAAAGAAATACTGTGCGGAAGCTAAGTCATAAGATAAACTGAAATGATGGAGAATACCCATATACTGTCTAAATAAATGAAAACTGTGAGTTTAACAACAACTGAAAAGGCAAACTCAAATACTAGAGCTAAAACTAACTATGTCTGAAAATAGCCTCTAACTGACTAGAAGTGCTGGGACATGCCCATAGCCTCTAACTGACTAGAAGTGTTGGGACATGCCCCAGCTAAATCTAGCAAAAACTGTAACTAAAACTAACAGCAAAGGAAATATGTTTGTCGTCCTCAGAGAATGAGGACTCACCACTGATACTGCTGAGCTGAAGATTGGGAACCGATCTATGCGTGATCTGGACGCTGAGGACCTGAACCTACATCACAAGAAGATGAGTGCAGAGTATGAGTCAATACTTGAAAGGTACTGAGCATGCATGATAGAGTAAAGCTGAACAATAAAAATCACTGAACCAAAGCATATATCTGAGCAATGATAAGAGATAAGGATGATACTATACTGAAAATACTGAACATGAACTGACTGAATGCAATGACCAAGTTTATAACATGTTGAGACTAAAATCTGACTGAAACTGATAATATGGTCAATGCAATATAATCTTACCGTAAGGGAGCTACTAATAACTGACATAAAACCACATGAATTAAATGTGGAGTCCGATGTATACGCCCTATTGAGAGGACCCAATATACCCTGCCATAGGTATAGAGGCATGACTAGCGTGATCACTAAGTATAATGCTTACATAGGGGACTTACCTACGGGGCACGTAGTTCTGGGACTGTGAGGGTGACTAACCCTAGTCCACCCGGTGTTAAGCTACTCCCAATTGATTATGTAATTAACAACTTATGACTGAATTTATGTAATACTGGATAGCTCAAAATACATTCATGCAAACTGAGAATGCAACATTAATGTACTGATAATGAGACATTCAAATCTGAGGCATGTATAACTGAGATAACTGACCTAACATGTGTAATTCATGATCTAAAAGAACTACATAGCTAGGGTTCTTAATTTATGAAGAATCTATGCAAAACAATACTAATATCATGACAATCTAATTAGGAACATTAAAGTAACTAATTCATAATAATCTATTGAAATTCTAGAAACCCTAGGTCTAGATAATATGAAGGGAATCAAGAATCTAATAGAATTCTAGGGACCTAATTGGTGAAAGAAAGCCACTAGTGAAATCCCACATACCTGGTGATGAATTCCACGGAGAAATCTTTTGATTTCGGGGTTGGAACTAATGAAAACTTGTTGCATTCTTGGAGAGAGTTTTGTCGATGCCTTTCTTCTCTTTTGCTCTAAGATTGATCGATTATTTGAGAAAGAATTGACTAGGGTAGGTTCTAATTAGTTTACTAGGCTAAAATTGACCAAAACCACGTAGTTTAGGGGATTAAACGACGTATTTTAGGGGTCCAATGCATAAGGAAAAGATCAAACGACCCCTGACTTAAAAGTTGTCGGGGCCACTAACGGAACTGACCGACAGACCGTGGATGGACCGACGGTCCGTGCTGGTCAACCGTCGATGGCTACTGGGAGTTGAAGACTGGGGGTCTGACCCACGGCCCTGGACCACAGACCGTGGTCTGACCTACGGTCCATAAGTCCTGGCGTAGGTTGACCCTTAACTAAATTTCCTGGGAGGTTCTGGTACTGAAAGCTGGGGCCTGACCCACGGCCCAGGACCACGGACTGTGGCCTGACCTACGGTCCGTAGGTCCCAGCGTGGGTGGACCCTTAGCTGGATTTATGAGCTGCTTCTGGGGAGGGCTGCAGGTGGTAATCCACGGACTACCAGAACGGACCGTGGGTCACCCTACGGTCTGTAGGTGCTGCCCATCGGTGGCACTTGCAACTTTTGAAACCTACATTTTGGTCTATTTTCGGATGTGTGACATGGTTGTTGAAGATCGTTGCTTAATTTCAAAACATTAATAACTTGTACTATCATATGTATTATTTCTTTGACTTTTATGATGTGTGAATAAAACTCCAACTCTAGAGGTGTGATTATGGGATTGTGTGTTGATTTAATGTTATGGGTCTTGTGCTATGCTCTGTTTTATTGTTGTTCATTTATGGATTTAGGTTATTTAAAATGGATTTAATTCATGGGTTAAGGTTACAAACTTAATACTAGTCTAGGTCTTCGGTTGATGCTCAAAAGATATCAATTAAAGTGGGTAAATAATGTGATGCAAGAAATTTAGGTTTAATTTCTATGGTTTACTCGAAAGAGAAATTATAGTTCATTTTCTAGGTTCAAATTTTCTCAAAAGAGATATTTTCGTAAGGCAATGAGTTGATTTGTGATTCACATAGATGAGTACAAAAGAAGACTCTATGATATGGTACTATGAGATCGAACGAAGATTAGTGTCATTGAAGATTACCTAGCCTATCCATATTTGTTTAGCACTATTGAGCAGCACTTGTACCCCTATGTGACATAAATACCAATCCTCACAGATCATCTTTTACTTGTGAAATCTCTTCATTTTTAGTTTAATTGTGATAATTGATTACAAACCTCTTTTTGTAAATTTGGTGGAATCATTCACCAAATTGTTATAAAGTGGTACAATGAATAGGTTTACATTCTTAAATTCATAGTTGAATTCTTATCCTTAAGCCATTCCTAATGGAATTTGACTCTGATTCTTTGTTGGATATTTTTATTGACAACGACCACTTACTCTTTTAATATTTTTAGGGTAGTTTGAGCATTATCAAAAATGGCACCGCTGCCGGGGATTTGTAGCTAAGAATTCAATTTGTGAAATTAGTTTGTAAACTTGTTTAGTTGTAGTAGTTTGTTTCTTGGTGTTTTGGGTTTGCCCCTTACGACCCTTTTTGTCCATTCGTAGGTCAAACATCAGAGGCTTGAAATTTTTCAAAACTCAACCCAATCATCTGACTGCCTTCCTACGGCCTGTAGGACTTCCTACGTTTCGTAGATCGTTTTTGTAGAACACTGTCTCACTGCAAAAAAATGCAAATTTTCCTTTTCCAACTCAACTTCCAATTTCCAAGGTGTTACAATATCTCCTCCTTAGAAACATTCGTCCTCGAATGGTACGCAAGCTAAGAGGGATAGAGTACATAGAGAACCTAAGCACTTAACATGAATGCAAATCTCATCATAATGCACATACACATGGAGAAATCACTCCAAGCTAAATCATAACATCAAAATCAAGTTTTTCATAAACATGCATGCATATGGAAACATAAGAATGACTAAAACGCATGAATCCGAAAAATGAACCATGAGGAACTAATACCTTAAACTAGAATGGGAGCGGAGGGAAAGAGATGAGGATACTAGGACATCATATTTGCTTTGGCCTCCCCAATAGCACCCTCAACTTGTTGATTCCTAAAAAGAACTTTCATTGAAGCAACTTTTTTGTTTCTCAACTTATGAACTTGTGGGTCCAAAGTTTCAATTGGAACATCTCCATACGAAAAACTTTCCTGAACTCATAAACTTTCCAAAGGAACAACAGACGTCGAATAACCAACACACTCTTTCAACAAAGAGACATGAAACACCGGATGCACCGATGTCAAATCTGGAGAAAACTCCAACTCCAATACGCCTCAAAATCTTATATGGGCCTATGTAACGTAGACTAAACTTCCCTTTCTTTTCGAATCTCATCACACCCTTCATAGGTGAGATTCTCAAGTAAACCCAACAATCAACATCAAATTTAAGCTCTCTTCTTCTAACACTGGCATAAGACTTTTGTCGATTTTGAGCAATTTTCAACCTTTCTAGAATAAGTTGAACCTTTTCCGTAGTCTTATTCACTAACTAGGGCCCTATCAAGGCGACCTCACCAACTTCAAACCAACCAATAGGAGACCTACACCTTATATAATAGAGAGACTCAAACGGAGCCATCTCAATACTAGATTGATAGCTATTATTATAAGCAAATTCAATCAATGGTAAATAATCATTCCAATTTCCCTTAAAATCAATCACGCAAGCTCTCAACATATACGAAGTCTGAATAGTACGCTCAGCTTGTCCATTAGTCTGAGGATGAAAAGCCATGCTAAGATTCACTTGAAGACCAAGACCATTCTGAAACGACCATGTAAACTGAGTACCACGATCAGAGATAATGGACAAGGAAAGCAGTTGATCTCAACCAAAACTCACATTTAATAAACTTAGGATACAATTACTGATCCTTGAGAATTCGCAACACAATTCATAGATGCTCAACATTCTCATCCTCACTCCGAGAGTAAATCAAAATATCATCAATAAACACAATCACAAACATGTCAAGATATTGCTTGAAAACCCTATTCATTAAGACCATGAACATCGTCAGGGAATTAGTCTCACAAAAATACATCACCATGAACTCTTAGTGACCATACTGAGTTCGAAAAGCCATCTTCATAAGGTCACTTTCCTCTACCCTCAATTGATGGTAACCCTACCGAAGGTCAATCTGGGAGAAGAAACTCGCACACCTTGGACTTGATCAAACAAATCATCAGTCCTTGGAATAAGATACTTATTCTTTATGATAACCTTATTCAATTGCCAATAGTCAATGCACATTTGAAGAAAACCATCCTTCTATCGAATAAAAATTACCGGAGCACCCTATGGTGAGATACTCGATCTAATGAAGTCCTTATCCAATAAGTCTTTCAATTATTCCTTTAACTCCTTAATTTCTGTTGTGGTCATACGATAAGGAGGAAGATAGATAGGTTGCATATCTTGGAGTAGGTCAATACCATAGTGTATTTCTCTTTCAGGAGAAATACCGGGAAGATTATCAAGAAATACTTCTGGAAACTCATTTACAATCAAAATTGAATCAAGTGTAGGAGTTCCGGAATCCATATCCCTAACCCAAACAAGATGATAAATGCAACCCTTAAAATCATTTTTATATCCTTTAGGCAAGACATAAATTGACCCTTAGGAACAAAATTTCCCCCTTTCCATTATAAGATTGAATATGACCTAGAATATGACCAATTTGGTCCTACAATCTATGGAACCATAATAAGAATGAAGTAGGTCCATCCCAAGAATAACATAAAAATCTAGCTTATCAAGCTCTATAAGATAAATATGAGTGATTCTATGAAAAACAGAAACAATGCAATTTTTATACTCTTTTAGCAACAATGGAGTCACCAATAGGCGTAGAGACCGAAGAAGGTTCTAACAAAATATCGGGATAAACATAAAATCTTATAGCCACATAAGGAGTCACAAAAGAAAATTTAGCACCTGGATTAAGCAAATAATACACATCAAGATGAAAATCTTTCAACATACCGGTCAAAATATCCCGATAATCCTTATGATTATGTCGAGTCTTAAGAGCATGGAATCTATTTTGACGAGGAGCACCCTATCCAGAACCACTAGGTTGAGCACGCCTACCATCCCTTCCCTTAGTAGAATGCAACAAAAAATCTCTCACCTAGTGACCACTCTTCCCACAAACAAAGCGACCATCCATATTTGCTAAGCATTTCCCCAAGTGACTCTTGCCACACTTTTGGAAAGTGGGAATAGAAGATTCATTACCACAAAATCTTAGGCTTTGGGCTAGACACCCTATATTTGTTGAACTTAAGAGCTGGAGCATTTGAAGAACCTTGGCGAGAGAACTTTTGTCAAAATTGAGGACAACTATGTCCACCAAACCTAGAATGAGAAAAGTCACCATCACCGGTCCTTTCCCTCTTAGACTCCCTAGAATTTTCTGTTAGCTTTTCCTCTTCTAATTTTTGGGCATGTATCATCAAACGATAGATATCTATTTCCTTAATCAACATGGCACTACGACACTCCTTGACTACCATTTCAGACACACCCGACACAAACTTACTCATCCTTGCCCTAGATCCAGAAACCACAGTCGGAGCATACTTAGACCATTGAGTAAAATTCAATGCATACTCCTTCACACTCATATTAATTTGACGAAGATTGATGAACTCAAGCACCTTTGTTTCCCTCATCTCAAGAGGAAAAAATGATCAAGGAAAGCCCCTTTGAATTTCTCCTAATCAAGCGGACCCGCATCAATGACCCTTTCTTTCTTCCATTGGTTAAACCAAACATGAGCAACACCTTTGAATTGATAAGAGGCCAAGTCCGCCTTTTAACCATTGTCACTCCCATAATTTTCACTATCTTATAAATCTCATCAATAAACTCTTGACAATCCTCATCAACTTTCAACCTATAAAACTCTAGAGAATTCATCGTAGTGAAGTCTCTCGCCCTTATTGCTGCCATACCCACATTTGGGCTCACGGGAGAAATGGACTCTATATTAGCTTGGGCCATCATAGATTTAGCCAATACTTGGAAAATGGCTCGGAATTCATCATGAGTCACTTTCTTGGCCAAAGGAACGACCAACACTTAAGGAGCCTCGGGCTCCACATCATTAGCCATATTTCTTTTTTGCATTAGATCTTCGAGGAGGCATATCCTAAAAAGTATTGGACAAGAGTTTGGAAAAATATAGTTATAGAGATGAACTCAATGGAACGACTTTAGAGTACTGAAAGAAGTGAAGTTTCCTAAACGCCTTGTAGCGTCCTATTAATAAATGTGGCACGCTTCACATTAATGAACAACACTCTACTTGACGTGACATATGGTTCACCTTAGAGAATTATGGCAGTGTAATCACGAATAAATAGTATATACACAAAACCCAGGGTTTCTATACCCACCAATTCTTATTGTACCATATTTTATGCTTTAGGTCACACCAAACCCTCCACAAGGTCCGCAACTATCAATTTTTATGGCACATGAATCGAAGTAACAAGTTGGGGAAATGAATCACTTAACTTTACAAAAATTCTAGATGAAAACCGAATGAAAATTACTCTAGGTTTCCTCGTCACTTCCCCAAAGCGTTCTTGCATAATAATGAGCAGTTTTGGGAATTTTTTAGCATTTGCACTGACTTACCCCACCATATTGGCCCAATCCTTCCATAGTAGCACTATCATAACGAAACTTCCCATTATATCGAGAATTAATTTTGCCACTCTAGCAATGTGTCACTCTCTGTTGCGGTGTGCACGAGGTAGAAACTCAGAAATCCTCCCGAAATATCCCATTTTGCAACACATCTTCAAACCTTGATGTTCTAACAAAATTCATTCACACCAAGTTTTATATTGGAAGTTCTATTCACCCAAATTCCATTCCAAAATGTTTTACGAACTTCTTATTATTTTAGCTAATAGGAAAACAAACTTTTCTTAGTCATTTTATGCAATCCTTACCCAAATTTCTCTAGACTTCATTTCGCTCAGATTTTCCACAAGCCTAGCATAGCTAGGAATTTTAAACTCACTACCCCAGAAGTCTATCACCCAATTTATTTTGCGATTATTTTCCTCATATATACATGAATGGTTGTTACAATAGATACTGATTTACCTATCATTCATCTCTGAATGATCAAATAAGAAAAGGTTAGCTAAATCAAGAAAATGGGCAGTACCCGAATCCTCAAACAAGTGAGGGTACTTTTCCCGCATGTCCTTCTCAGTTTTCGAAGTGGCTTCCTTAACTGGACGGTGCTTCTATTGAACCTTCACTGATCTAATTTCCTTAGCCCTTAATTTTCAGATATCCTGGTCCTGAATAGCAATTACTTCCTTCTCGCACTAAAGGTCCTTATCTAGCAAGACTAAATCCCACTTGATAATGTACTCCCCATCCCCATGGTATCTCTTCAGCATGTATATGTGGAAAACTAGATAGATTTTGGACAAACTAGGCGGCAATGCTAACATGTAATCTACCAGACCCACTTCTTTGAGGCCATTAAATAGATCGATATACTAGGGATTAATCTTTTCTTTCTGGCCAAACATCATAACTCCTTTCATCGTTGATACTTTCAAAAGAGCTTGTTCACCAACCTGAAATTCGTTGTTTATGACTTTGTGATCCGCATACTCATTTTGTCTTCTCTGAGTTGTCAATAACTTGGTTTGGTACCCCTCACCTTTTCTTGACCTTCCCTTTCCATGTCAACAGATAAAGGCTTCACATCAGCTGCATGAAACCACCTTATGGGCGATCTACATCCCCTCCCATAAAGTTTCTCAAAGGGTGCCATGTCAATACTAGTGTGATAGCTATTGTTATATGATTATATACATAGTGGTAGGAACTTGTAACACCTCAAATTTCAAAAAGGGAAAATATTTCATCAAAATTGGCTACTCATTCATGTCTACGAGACCAGTCTATGGTTCATAAAACTTTTTACGGATCGTAGACCAATCTCATAGAAAGGGGGGAATAATTTTGAAAATCAAGTCCCATTACCTCCTCTTACGGTTAAATAGGATGGTCTATCAAATGGTCTATGAGTCGTAGATGGGTCTCATATGTTGGTCCAAGACTTAGTGAAATTTTGAGGTCCAAATTGAGTTCTATAGTTAGGGTCTATGGATCGTAGGAATTCCTACAGAATGTAGAAGGGTTCCGTCAAAAGTAGGGTGATTTTAAGGTCACATTAATTGGTCTACGGTTGACCAGTACGGACCGTAGAAAGGTCACACCCATAGATTAGTTTCGCTAGTTGTTCCTTAAAGGCTTTTTGGGTCTTTTTCTATCTGTTTTAAGCATACACTATGTCATTTTTTCTTCAATCCTAAGCCCTATATGTAGCTTTTAAGTCCTAAATCTACCTACTTTACACCCATTCTCCTAATTCCCCAAAACCTAACCAAATTCATTCTCCCAAATTCCTTCCCAACCTAAGGAAGAAGAAGAAGCTAGGGTTCATTCAAAGGAATCAATTCACCATTCATCTTGGGATTTTAGTAGCAAGGTATGTGGGTATTCACCCATGGAGTCCATTCCTCCATGGGGTCCCAAGGCTTTCAATTCCTCAATCTCAAATTCAATTGAACAAATAGGGTTCTTCCTAATTCTACATGGGTTTCATTCAATTATGACTTTAATTGTTGATAAGGTCTTCTAATGCATTATTTAATGTTAATACATGATATTTAATTGAAATTTTATGGACCAATGCATGATTGATGGCTTTCAACTATGAATCTATGAAGAACCCATGAACCTATGAACTATGAATTTTGGAAGGTTATGCATGTCTTATGAAAATGATGTTTATCATGATAGGGTGCTTTTAGATGGAAGTATCAATTTTTTTTGTGAAAGATGTTCTCACATACGAATATGATTATGATTTTGAAAAGTATTTTTCACATATGGATTCACATTGGGGAAAGGATTTCTCACCTATGCATGAATTGTAATTTAAGGAGCTCTTCTACGTTTTGACTTTAAGAGGTGGATTGGTATTGATCATTGCCTTTCCTATGTTAGAATGATATTTGAATTTTATCTATTATGTTGGGATTTTGACTTAGCACCGAGAGGGCTTTGAGGTAGAGGCTCAAATAGGATAGTCTTTAGTAGAAACCTTTAGTCCCAAACTATGTGCCCCCAAAGGATTGTCTTAAATGACCTAGCTAATGGATCCACTTTAGAAAAATCTTATATGTATAGACTCTACCTTGGCATGTAGAATCCCCTTCTTTCGGTATGAGGGATATACCGTATTCGATGATATAGCTCTCATGGTCTTATTGTCAGTTAAAGATAATATCCCACAAAATGATTATGTTTCTTCAAAGCTTTCTTATGTCTCTTATTTCAAATGCATTGACCATATTTTATGATTTATATGTTGTTGTTTCTTCAAGCTTTTAAATGTTCAAATATTGGTCATGCATTACATGTTTTAAGTCATTCATGCTACACATCTATTTTATGCTTCTTGCCCCATACTTAGTACATTTCATGTACTATGCATATGTGTGCCTACATTGTCTCATAAATGTAGGGTCTGGCACTCTGATTTCTCACATTCATGGCTAGTTGATCATTCTATCGGATTAAGAGTTGGTGAGTCCTCATGTTTCGAGGACCGAGACATTTTTACTTGATTTATGACTTTCTAGTTTTCAAATGATGTTTGTGGTGTATGGGTTACGTCCCAACCACTTCTTTTGAGGTCTTAGATGGCTTGTTGAGATTATGTGAGACTTTAACTTTGTCAAATTCTTTTATGATATAAGAATGTTTCTTTTCAGCCCTTAATTTCAATCAGCTTGTATGATGCATGCTAAGTGTCTTGTGTAGGGGCTCTCGGGGTTCTATACAGGCATGTTACCCCTAGGGTGTACTTTGGATCATGACAGGACTAGTCCTAATGTTCCCCAAAATAAATCACATAGTCATGTCCTCTGGTACCTAAATTTTCCTCTCCGACTAATCAATTGTTTAAGGGTGAAAAGTTGTGCTAAACATGATCTAGGTGCCCAACTCCTTGTGCAACTTTCCCCATAACTTAGAAGTATACAATGTACTTCGGTATGAAAAGATAGAAAGGGGCACCCCGTGCAACCTTACTATCTTCTTGATGTAAATCTTGGCCAACTACTAGAGTTGTAATCCACTCTGACCAAAATGAAATGGGCTTATTTAGTCAAGCTATTCACAACAACCCAAATTGAAACATATTTCCCCTATGTCTTAGGAAGACCCACCATGAAGTCCATGGCTATCCTTTCCCACTTCTACTCAGGAATGGGCATCCTTTGAAGTAATCTTATGAGCCTTTGGTGCTAATATTTCACCTTCTGACAAGTTTGACACTTAAAAACATATTAAGCTATGTCCCTCTTAATTCCAAGCCACCAATAAAGTTGCCTCAAATACCTATACATTTTGGTTATGCCCAAATGAATAAAGTAGTGCGGGCAGTAAGCTTGTTCCAACACATTCTAAACCAAGTCATCAACCAAAGGAACAAAAATCCATCGTCTGAAGAATAATACCCCATACGCGTCTAGTGTGGCATCTCGGGCCTCACCAAACACCACCCTGTTCCAGAGCTAGTTCAATTGCTCATCCTTAAATTGTTTGGTCTTAATTTCTTTCAGGAATGTGGGCTTAACTTCAATACTAGCCAATACTCCAGCCCTTTCTTAAAATCCAACTTGCATAAATTCATATTCTAAAGTTTGCATCTCTCTAGCAAAAGGTCTCTTGGAAACTTCCAAATAAGCTAAACTTGCCATGCTGCCCATTTTCAATCTCAATGTGTCTACCACAATGTTAGCATTACCTGCATGATACTGGACGGTTATATCATAATCATTCAATAACTCCATACATCTCCTCTGCCTCAGATTCAAATCTTTATATGTAAACAGATGGTGCAGGTTGATATGGTCATTGAACACTTCACACCTATCACCATAGAGGTAATGTCTACAAATCTTAATTTCAAATAACACCACTTCCAACTCCAAATCATGGGTGGGGTAGTTCTTCTTGTGAGGTTTCAACTACCTTGAAGCATAAGCTTTAATATTCTTGTCCTGCACTAACACAACACCCCAACCCAAATAGGCAGCATAAAAATACAATGAAATCCTTACCTATGACTGACTATGATAATAGGAGTTGTAGTTAAGAGGGTCTTGAGCTTTTGGAAGCTTTCCTTACACTTGTCAGTATGAATAATACCTCTCTGAGTCCTCATTTTCAAATGAGTAGAAATGGAATAAAAGTTCTTGATAAACATGTGATAATTGCTAGCAAAACCCACAAAGCTCCTAACCTCCATCATAGAGCTAGGATGGACCTAACTCTTAACTGCCTCAAACTTTTGGGGATCTACCATCACCTATTTTTGTGAAACCACATGCCCTAAGAATTAGATTGTTATTTCGTATTTCGAACAAGTGTAGTTTAATGTTGATATTAGATTGTGTTTCTTTAATTCTATCTCGTTCTCCCTTGATGTTGCAGACCCCATAAGTTTAAATCGTGAAATGCTTGAAGTTTCCATTGATAGCAATTTGAGAAATGATTTTGTTCAATATTGATGTCTTGAATAGTACTCATGATGAGCATGATGCATAGTGTTGGTGTTGCAAGAACTAAATTGATGTGGTTACACCTTTGAGCGATCTCTTTGAATCTTTTATTGACTAGCTATGTTTTGATGTAAGCCTTGCAATGAACATCGTATGTACGCTTTTGATCTTTTCGTGATGTGCTAAATGAGTGTATTTTCAAGTGATGTGTGGTGAGGTTTTACTTGAAAGCATGCATATGGAGTCCTAAAATTTGCCTTGTTAGTCCAATTGTGAATATTGGTTAATGTGGGACATGATTTTGGGCAAAAATTCAATGCAGGAACCAAATTATCGTTAAAGCCTTTTGTGACTACCTTGTGAGGGTGTGAATCCATGTTGGCACCAATTGAGCCTAACTTATTTGTTGACAACCAAAAGTAGCCTCTTGAGCCAAATTATCCCTACCTCCTCACCAAAAATCCTTATTGAAGCATTGCAATGTTTGAATAGCCAACTTAGGCAAAAGCCTAAGTTGTGGGTGTGGAAAGAAAGGATGAATGGAAGTCAAGTGAAGGGCAAAGAAAGATGAAATGAGACTCAAATCTAAAAGTTTTGCAAAAAGAACGAACCCCTCCTTATATATATATATGTATACCTTCTCACCAAAAATCCTTATTGAAGCATTGCAATGTTTGAATAGCCAACTTAGGCCAAAAGCCTAAGTTGTGGGTGTGGAAAGGAAGGATGAATGCAAGTTGAGTGAAGGGCAAAGAAAGATGAAATGAGACTCAAATCTGAAAGCTTTGCAAAAAGAACGAACCCCTCCTTATATATATGTGTGTGTGTGTGTGTTGTATCGTCACTAGGATGGAAATAGCTTGGAAAAATGAAAAATGAAAAAGAGAAGTGAATGAAATAAAGGGGAGTTCCATATTAATTGAGTGGAGTCAAGATTTGAGTTCTCAAATGAAAAAGAAGAAAAAGAACTTGAGAAGAGGTGATGATGATTGCAACAATGCTTTGAAAAGGCATAAGTCACCAATCCAAATTGACCATACCTTAACTCTCAGCCCCATTACAAGTCTAAAAGACCCTTGAGATCTTACATGAACTAGGTTGTTTGATGATTGGAAAATATGGGCAGGCCTATGGGACAAAACTTGCATTTTTTTTCTCTTTAAAAAGAGTGAGAGTTGCATGTATTCCTATTACCTTTGTTTATTTTTCTTTGTGAGAGCATGAAATCATTCTTGATGTGAGGGGACTTAAATGCATTTGTTGAAACATGTTCTTGCATTAGACAAGAAGCTAAAGTGAGCTTGATCTTGTGTTGAGAATAGATAGTCATCATTTCAAGTTTTTTTTATCATGATTTAGGGTAACACGTTGTTGAGAGTAATCTTTCTATGGCGCTTGCATGCTATCTCTCACTGAGTATTATTGTAGACACTCTTATTGAGCTTATTGTGTTCTTGATTTACTTGAGGACAAACAAAAGTTTAAGTTAGGTGTGTTGATAAGTGGTATATTTGCACTCATTTAAAGTCCATTTGGCTCAATAATTAGTGTCCTCAATGCCTAACTTTGTCCTTTTCCAACCAAATATTGATTATTTGCAGCTATGAAAGCAATTGGACAAGTAAAGGGCTAAAGTTTGAAAGAGTGGCCAAAAACACAAAAAGAAGTGCAAAGTGAACATTGTTGATCCCCTAAAAAGAAGGGCAGATCGCCAACTGAGTATGACCTTGCCCAAATTGAAAGTGCATAGCACTTGTGTCTATCAAAGAAGGTCGATAAACTCCAATCGAAAAGGCGATGCGTTGAGTTAGAATAGCGGTCATGATGCACATCGCCCAAAGTGAGAGTGTGCAAGGCAAAGATTTAATGTTCGAACGGCAAACCAAGGTGGTATTCAGAAATTCGCCAAATGTGAAAGCCTGACTCGATCGAGTTCGCCAACTGAGGTTCAAACGCCTTAAGCTTAGAGCATCACAAGGTGAGTTGAAGAGTGAATGGCGGTTCACAGAACCAGTTGGGCGTGCCTGACTCACGTCACCGAGTTGGATTATGAAGTGGATTTTGGGCCAAATTTTGGGGAAGTATAAAAAGCTCAAAGGATATAATTTTGGTAGAGTTCGACTACTGAGTGCAGAGGAAAAAATTTTGAGTTAGTTTTTTAGAACACTTTACTTTTGAAGAATACGTTTTCCTAGTTTTCTTGTGGTTTTACAATTTGAAGTTCTAATTTGATAAATGAAGTTAAATACAAAGTGGGTTTATTCTTAATTGCTTGATTTCAAGTTACCCATGGTTGCTTTCATGTAAGGTATACTTTCTTTAATTTTTGTGATTGGGTGGCTAAAACCCCATGATCTAGGGTTGCTCTAATGGGGTTGGGTATTGATTTAATGTAGTGGGTATTGTGCGATGCTCTGTTTTGTTATTGTTCAAGCATGGATTTGGTCTAATTACCATGAGGTTAACTTAAGGGTTAAGGTTGCAAACTTAATTCCTAATTTCGATCTCTGGTTGATGCTTGAAAGTAATTAATTGGAGTAGGTAATTAGTTTAATACTAGCAATTTATATTTGATATTTATATCTTTCTTGAAAGAGAGGTTATGGGTCGGATCTATTTTCCCTATTCTTGAAAGAGAGGTTATGGGTCAGATCTATTTTCCCTATTCTTGAAAGAGAGGATAGAGTAATGTATGAGTTGTTTAGAATTGGCATTTAGATGAGACCGAAAGGATATTCTAGGCATAGATTCTTTGAGATCGAAAGATGATTAGCATCATTGAAGATGACTTAGCCTATTCATGTATGTACATCACTATAGAGCATCACAATCACTCCTATGTGACATTGATATCCAATCCCCGCACTCCTATATTGTTTGTTAACTCTTGATTTAGTTCGAATTTTAGTTTAATTGCGATAACTAATAACAAAGGCTTTATATTAAAATGGTGATATGATCCACCCAATTGTTTTTACTATTTCCAATGAGCTAATTTAAAGTCCAAATTTCTCGACAAAGAATTCTCTACGATATACCATTCCCTATGGGATTCGATCTCGACTCTCCATTGGGGTTTTTAGTGACTACAATCACTCACTCTTTTAATTGGTTTTTTAGGGTGATTTGAGTGTTATCACCCTCCCCGTACTCTTCCTCAACATCCTTCTAAACACAATCTTAATGTGGGAGAAGGGTCGTCGGTCTTGTCCTAGCCGCTGCCTTCGCTCCACCTCTGGCGGGGTGTTGCCTTTTCTCTGCCCCCACCCTTCCTCACCCTCGTACTTTCGTTTTAGTTTGCTGGAGTTTGTACCCTTACTCCATTACACCAGGTGTTAACCATATGTAGACAATAAATGAAAGAAGTTTGATACCAATTAGGATTGTTGAATACCAATTGGAATCAAGTCATAGCATGAAGGAAGAAAAAAGAGATCACTTCCTAAAGTCTTGTAGCCTCTTAAAGAAAAGTAGAGACATCTTTGTACCATTCCGCAGGATTCTACTAGACTTGTTTTTGTACGGTGAGATCAACAAACCTAGGGCTTTGATACCATCTTTGTCTAAGAGGAACCTACAATAAGGTCGAACAGAGACGAAAGTCGGCCATAGTGATCCGGGAGTCCCGTGTGGAAGGGCTCTCGCTCAACGGATCAAAGGTACCCTAGTGGGAGAACCAATTACCCAATCCAACACGTAACCAACTAAAAGTTAAAAATAACATTTTTGATAAATAAACCGAGGTTTATAGAAAAAATCATTATTAGAAAACATTTGCAGAAATAATCCCCCCTAGAATCCAAAAGTTGTGTACGAAAACATCTACATAGTCTAGAAAACGGGGATGCAACCCCAAAATAAAAGAAAACTACGTCCAAACAATGGACTAGGAAAACTAGATGAATTCATGGCAGTCCGAAATAAGCAGCTCACCCTTAGATCAAGAAAACGTGGGGTTCATAACTGAGGTCACTTAGCAGCCACTAGAATATGCCATGTACTAAACAAAAGAAGAGCAAGTGCAGCATCATTATACAAAATCAACAATGTACTGGTAGGATCATCTTCTAGTTCCAAGAATACAAAATATGAACAAGTAATTGAAATTTAGTAAGACAAGACAACATACATATATCACCCAAGTCAGTAAACATAAACATGACTCCCCATCCTCACCCTGTCTTAGCAAACACAAAAATATGTCCATCAACTTTACAATAAATAAACCCGGTCCACTCTTGGAACCAACACATTGAAAAACAATCAATAAGTATAAGGCGTGGTACCTTAGCCAAACGATATAAAACCTTTACTAGGCATGGTACTTGAACCAACCAAAAAGAGATATCATGTACCAGGTGTGGTACCTAAGACAATTGATATTATGTACTACGTGTGGTACCCAAGTCAATCGATAATATGTACCAGATGTGGTGCCCGAGCGAACCTAAAATCACAACAACGCTGGATACAACCACACTTGCAAGACCACAAACATTAAGCCAGATTCATGGCATGGGATTTTACAACAACAAATATATCATTCACATTAATTCCCCTAAATCCTAAACTCATATTATACAAGCATTACTAATACAATAGTTAACATGCACACATAACATAAATTGGAAAATAGTTCAACTATGACCTACCTCGAATCAAGCCTAAATGCACTACTAAATCGGAGCCTTTCCCTTGTTATGAAATTTATCTTGTTGTTGGTCTAAAAACAATAACACAACACAAAATCAACCCAAAATGTCCTAACTATTTCCAGATTATATCCTAATCCCAAACATCAAGTCAATCTCATGATCATTCTACCCAACCAAGGTTTTTCCACCATTAACCCACCTAGAACTATAAAATTTTATGGTTCACCTTAGTGAATTATGGCAGCAGAATCACAAATAAATAGTTTATGCACAAAACCCTAGGTTTCTATACCCACCGATTCTTTGTGCACCATATTTCCACTCTAGTTCAAACCAAACCCTCCCAAAGGCCCGCAACTATCGATTCCAAGGCATAGGAATCGAAGTAACAGCTGGGGAAATGAATTACTTACCTTAAAAAGATTCTAGATGAAAAATCGATGAAAATTTCCCTAGGCCACTTGTGAACTTCTCCAACACGTTCTTGCATAATAATGTGTGGTTTTTGAAAAAAAATCACATTTACACTGACTTACTATACCATAGCGACCTAATCCCGCTATAGCGGCGCCGTAGTATCAAAATTTCCCCGATAATGGGAATTAATTTGGCTGATGTAGCAGAGTGTTATCTAATGTAGCATCTAGCACGAGGTAGAAACTTGGAAATCTTCCCAAAATTTCCTATTTCACAACACACCGTCAAACATTGATGTTCCAACCCAACCCTTTCATGCCAAGTCCAATATCATGAGTTCTACTCACCCAAATTTCATTTCAAAAAGTCATACGGACTCCTTAACGTCTTAGCTAAAAGGAAACCCAACTTCACTTAGGCGTTTTACGTAGTCCTTTCCCCGGATTGCCCTAGACTTTATCTTGCTCAGATTTTTCTCAAGCCTAGCCTAGCCTACAATTTTCAACTTAGTACCCTAAAAGTTCTCTCACTCTATTTCTTTTGTGATTAGTTCCTCCGTAAAGAAAGGAAGGGTTGTTACCAAAGTATAGTAAGAGTACCTAAATACGGGGTACTCAGTAGGCATCATAGGCCGTCCGATCTATGATAGAAACTATATAAATAAAAGTGGCATGATAGTGTCAACCCTACGATACAACATATAACTAGAAACAAACATACCACTATAGAAAATGCAGATAACAATAGTAATAAACTTCCGACATCCAAAATATATCTATCACGAAGAGATACATAATGTAAGATAAATTCAATGCAGGTGTGCTCAATGCCTAAGAGTAAAAACATGGCAAAAATCTCATGGGCCAGCCAAAGTTCTTCCTAGTGCTTAGCAATGGTGTAATGCATGAAATATAACCCGAAATAGTATCGCAGGCCGCCCGGAGTGCTTTCTCAAACTTATTAGTATAAAAGTAAACTCGAAATAATCCTTCAAACCACCAAAAGTACTTCCTCGAGCTTATCTTTCAACTAAAAATTACTGAAATTAGTATGTTTAGAGAAAACTTCCCTTTTTGTCCCAAAAACTCTTATACAATTTGTATGTTTCCTCGAAATACCATGTATTGATAGTAAAATAAACTAGTTTAAAAAGAATAGCTTTTAAAAATGAAAACCCTATGAGATTGATGAAATTCCTTTAAAATTTTGAAGTTTCCTCGAATAAATAATAAAGCAATCTCTCGGAGCCCAAAACCAATAAAAACTGAGGCAAAAATGGTTAGGAGTCTCAAAAATACATTTCTCTCATTTCTAGCTCAAAGCATGCCAAAAGTAGATGTCATGCGTGTGAGTTCATACCAGACACAATAAATTCATTCGCAATACATTCACACCACACAAACATCATCGTATTCATCCATTACCGTACAATTGTACTAACTTGGAACTCCGGTCAATCCAAATCCAAGACCTTGGACCCACAAAATGATAATCATACAATAAAAGCACAAAATGATAAAAAAATAAATGGCACACAATCACGCTAAAACAACCAAAATGCATAAATCTAAGTCTACATGACCTAAAAACACATTAAGGACCCTATTTCCTAAATCAAGACTAAGGTTAATCCTTATCTAAAGCCTTATAGCTAAAGTACTTGCTAATGTCCAAAAATGGCCAAAATGTGACTAAGGATCATGCAAGCCTAAGTTCTCATCATACAACCTTCCTAACAATCCTGAAACTTATTTTATATATAACCTAACTAAGCTAAGTCAAAAGGGGAAGACCATAACCTACCTCAAAAGGGGAAGACCATAACCTACCTCAAGGCAAAAACTTCACTTGAACCTCAATTCAATAACTTTATCCTTTTGAGAAGCCTCCAAAATGATACCATGTTGTCAAATTAGCAATGTAGATATCATTACAAGCATATAGATACCCAAATTCCTATAAAAAGACTCGGATCCAAAAATCAAGTCAAACTAGTATTGTGGAACCTGTGTGTGGAATCACAAAATGGATTCTGTCACAAGGTCTCAACCAGCTTGAGGAACTTGTTCCCCAAAAATGGGCACAATCTAACTATAATCAAAGGATAAACAACCCACACAAACAATAATGATCAAATTGGGAACTAGAGAGAGGAAATCGTTGGAAACTTACAAGTTAAACGTGCGAGTAACGACCCTTCTAATATACCCAAGCTATCCATCACTAAATCCAAGCAATACCTTTTGATTTCTCCTTAAATTACAGCTCTTAAGAGAAATACATATTGAAAACCGTGAACTGAATATAACTATCACTTAGTTACTCATTGTGATCGCGGGAACCAAAGGGTCGCTATCGCGATTAATAACTATTGACGGGATTCACTAACCATTCATTGCAATCACGATGGTCAAGGTTCGCCACTGCGTTGACTAAGGAAGTTGGTCTTCACGATCACAGTGCCAAGCTCGCGATTGCGAAGACCATTTCACTAGCCTTTGCAAATGTGGATCCACGCAGGGGGACGCAATGCGAAAATATTGGGTGCACCAGCAATAGTTGCATCAGCTCAACTTAGAATTCAGGAAATGCATTGACAAGGGCTCGAGATTCATTCAGAACCTCGTGTCCATAAACAAACTATGCTACTCACCAAAAAAAATATTCTAGACTCAATGGAATCAACGAAATGAAAAACAGAGGTCCTCTCGATAAAATGTTGACCCAAATCAACACTCATGTAAAGAAACCATAACAACATATCGCAAAGTACCACAACATTATCCTGGTCACCTTGGGATCTGAACCAAATGTTATTCTAGACTGAACTGAATGTTCTTGAGCTTACGATAGCTTATAAAAATCTCATTTGAGCCCGTTGACAAAGAATATTTACCGAAGTCAACTCTTTGTCAAAATTTCCCAACATCTCAACTAACGGCTCAAACTCACGCCAAAGGCCTCAGAATCCGACCCATCAATGCTACTAATCCAAAATGGACCTTTTGAAGTTGATGGAATTGACGAAAATCTTATACGATGAAAGAATCTTTGTATGTTGACCTAAGTAAATTTTTTTAACATATAAGCTCCAAAAATGGAGAAGCCTACCCAAAACTGTCCGGCCACCTTGGGAAGCGTGGCACCCATCTCTACCCACCAAATATACAACATACAAAAGTTATGAAAAGGGGCAAATTAAGAAATAAATATGAACGCAGGCAAATAACCGTGAGAGTCATTATACTAGATCTTCTTCAAAATAATAAAATCTAAAAAAGTTGCAAATCTACCATTTTATAATTTTCAACTTCTAAAAATCTAAACAAATATTCTTCAATAAAGTTGTTTTAGTACAAAATTCAAAATCAAAACATGTGAGTAAAGAACTTTTAATTTTATTCTCATTGCAAGAAATTCATTTATTTTTAATATAAATAAATCTCTCCTCACCCCTAATGAGTTAAAACTTTTTCCTTTTTATTATAAATTCAAGCATATTCAAGTCATAAGCAGCAACAATATGCTTTATTTTATCCTCCGTTAAATAAAATTATAACTTATATATTCTTCTCTCATGAATTTTATTTTGATCCGTAGAGGTTAGGATTCTATGCGTAAGAGTATTTTGAAGAAAAGGTTATGGGGAGAAAGAAACAACTAAAAAATAAGTAAAAATAATTGATTTCATGGAGACATGAACTCTGTTAATATAAACTTAAGTTGTTTGTATAAAAAAATGAAAAAGACTAATATTAACTTAAGTTGTTTGTATAAAAAATTGAAAAAAGACTAAATTTGATAAGTTTTTGAATACTTAAAAGACGAAAATCGATAACTGTATATTTAAGAGATCATTTTAGACCTACTATTATAAATAGAAGACTATTTATGATATTTTCTTTTAAAAACAATTATGGTGGAAATCATTTGACCCTTAACTTTACTTTAAAAACTAATTTTTTTTCCTTAATTTTGAATAATAAGCATTTTTCATCCTATTTATGCAATATCTATTTTATTCTTGACATTTTAATTTCTCCATCTATGTAATAAATATCTTTTTATATTATATATGATATTTTATTTTTAATCTAGATATTTATAAATTCTTATGTAAGTTCATCAACATTATATCTAGAATTATCCTTTTATAATATTTTTTTTACAAAATTTAATGCTATTTTTATGGTTCTTATTTTAATATTACATGCATTAAGTATATATGTGTTTATGTTCACGCATGTGTGTGTGTATATATTAAGTTTCACTTATCTCTTATATATATTCTCTATTGTCTATATGGATAAATGAATTTTGGTGGTCAATTAAAGAAATATTTTCTAAATTATAATTTAAAATTTATTTAGAATATAAATATATAATCATTTAAATTTCTTACTATAATATATACATCAATATTTTAATTATTTTCTTTACTACCTACATTGAGATACTTGAAGTATTATGAAAGACCAGAATAGAAACAAAACATAAAATACCAAATTTTTAGCACGTACAACCATCAAATCAGAGATTAAATTAGTATGTTTAGAAAGTTATCACTCACTATTATTTTCAATTGTGTAAATAGATATTCTAGTTTTCACTACAATTAAAAAAATATTTTCATATAAAAGCTAATTTATTTCATTATTAAACATCATTATCTTATATACTCGATTAATATTTCTCACATTTATTTGTCTTATCGAAAATAATATCAACTTTCCATAGAGAATGTTGTTGCATAAGGAAAAAAATTTGAAAAACATCATAATATAATTTTAAAAAAAATAAAGGCTGATAATATGTAAGGGTAAACTAAGCATTTACAAAAATCAATTAGCTTAAGGAGGGAGAATGTTTATTTTTCAAAGCTGAAGAAAAAATTGATTTTTAATGCAAAGTTCAAGGATGTAAATGAGTTTTACCAAAAAAAATCATTCTATTTTTTTCGGTCGGTATAAACAAGAATGTCTATTTCCTTTTGTAGCAATTCATTAAGTTTAACTTTTCACATGATATATTTAAATCACAACCTTGAAAACTATTATTTACTTTTTTAAATTCCATGTTAAGTTAAAATAGGACAAATAAATTAAAATGAAGAGACTAAATCGTAATGTAGCTCTTGCATGTCAAATTGAACCGTTCATGGACAGAGAATATATAAAATATGAAATGGGTTATACTTTATCAACGATGTTTTTGAGTTAGAGAATTTAAAATTAATTCTCGACAGCGGAAAAAACATTTATCAAAACAGTATTGGTCTATCATATTCTATTTTGACTATTCGGGTGTGTTTAGTTGAGGATTCAAACCCCAAGACCTCTTTGTTAAGGATGAAGCAGTAGTACCACTCCACTACAATCCTTTGTTAGTTTATTAATATATTTCAAAGACATTAACTTAATGTTATGAATTGAGGATATAATAGGTAAAACAATTATCCTTTCTTGATTTGTCAAAAATGACAATTAAAAAAAATGAATAGGTAAAAAGGGACAAGGAGTACGAACAAAAATGTTTTTTGAAAAACACCTTAATTTCTCAACTACATAACTCAACTTATCTATTATCCATGCTCATGTCACAAGTCTATTTTCCAAACAACCTATCAATTTTTATGTCTCTTTTTCTAGGGTAAATAACAATTCTACTACATACATGCATCTTAATTTCTTTTCTTCCCTAGAAAATGAGAAAAACATGCATGCCATTATTGAACTAAATAAACAAAATCTTAAAACTAGTGTGAACAAGATGAACCAATAGAATTTTTTTTAGTATAAATAGAGGGACCAAACTTGTATTTCTCCACAAAAAGGGATGTCCATCATAGAAATTAATTATCTATATTATAGTTTTGTCAATGAAATAATTAAACAAATATTGATGTTATTGCCTAGATTAAGCAAATGGGACGTGAAAGTGAAGCATTTATCATGCCTAAACCAACCAATATTGAAATTGACATGTTGTTAGTTGCCGCCCCTTGTAATTATTTCAAATCCATATTACCAAGGGTGGATGAGGGATAAGCAAAAAAATAAATTGGTTAGACAAATTTTGCATGACAATTAATTATTGATTACATATTGATATGATGGAATTATTGAAATGATAATTGAGAAGTTGCACATTTCCTTTCATAACTAATTAAGAATAGTGATTTTTTTTATTTTTTCTTTCTCTCTCGAAAGGTTTAGCTTACCTAATCCCCGCGCCGTAGCCTAATAGCTTACCTTGTTAGTTAAGACCTCATTAGCACTGGCCACTCTAAATTAATTAAACTACCAAAACAACTTCCATTTAATTTCTACAATGCCATACAAGGACCATAGCTATGTGGTCTTTTGTTCTGATGTATAAAAAAATAATTATAATATATAATTTTATTCGATGTTCATTATATGTATGACTTAATATATCAATATGTATTACTTTATACCATCACCAATAGAAGCGAACCCATGATTTGAAAACTCTGGGTGCATCAATATTAAGCAAAAAAAGAGGTTTTAGCTGGGATAGAACCAGGTTGCGTGGGTGGATGTATTAGCATGTACAAGCAGTCCAAAGCACCTTTTTATTCATTCCATGCAGTGGCGGATCTACCTTGTGCATAATGGGTGCTTAAGCACCCACTGCCTTTTGTGACAAACAGTAATATTTATGTATAAAAAATTAGTATTTCATTGAAATGTATTAATTGAGCACCCATTTTAAGTAGTAATTTTTGAGCTAAAAACGTTGTGCACCCATAATATAAAATTTCTGGATTCGCCACTGATTCCATGGGGGTGCTGTTAATTATATTTCGTTTCTGACAGTTTTTCAAGATAGATATACATATATATATATATATATACGATTTTTTCCGAAGTTAACGAATACACGTGCCTAGATTATAGCATATAGGTCCGCCTCTAATCACCAACATAAAATAGCTAATCAATATATAAGTTATATAGAATAAAGTAGCAATAAGACAAAATTCTTTATTTTTTCCCCATAAATCAATGAATATCAAATATTAAAGAGTATAATTATAAACACATTATTTTTAATTTAAAAATAAAGAAATATTTTAAATTATATCTCTTATATTATCCAATGATGTTGAATTATCAAATCACGTACATTTTCTTCTAGCCGGCTAATAATTGGATTTGTCTCAAATACAATTTTGACCCAACAACATTTGACCAATATTAATCAGCATGGATGCATGAACGAGTTAATTATTGGTCCATAATCCATACATAGCCTAGAGGGAAACATAGTTGTTTTTTTTTCTCAAATATTGGAATCGTACGATAAAAAGAAGAAATAATTTGGATTTTTCTCCTCTCTTATTTTTTTCTTTTCATGATAGATACATATCATAAATTTAAATCAATAGTTGAGATCTAATAAATTAAAGATAATTATTAACTATAATTAAGATAATAAATATTTTATACAATTACTTCCACAATATAAGACAGTCCCACAATTCTAAGTACTAGTTTTTTTTCTTTTTTCTTTTTTAAAGCAGTGCCAGAGAGCTTTGAAGGTTTAAAATATGCATTTTCAACGAGGGCAAAAAAAACTTAAGTATACAAATTAATTATCTTAATAACCTACTATATAGCAAAATTTTATTTTTTCACCAACATAGAAATAGTTTTTTATTTTTTTTATCAAAAATAGGAATTTATATATATATCCACAATTTTCTCCCATTTTTTTTATTTTCTCCAATTCTTTTACCTTTCACGATTTACTCAGATTGGTTATATATTCTCTCCCATCAAAAAAAGGTTTTTAACCAAAATAAAACTCTCTTTTTCCCATTCTGATCGATTGTTCTATTATGGATACCAACTGTTTTCCAATTCTAATTCAACACAACAGACGATGGGACGCATCAGGTATTTATCATAAATCATGTATTATTTTAATTATTTTATTTAATATATTTGGTATTTTTTTTCATGATCGTTATCTTGTAATATATTAGGTTGGTATATGTTTTTGTGTTACATATTGAATTGGGTGTTTAGTTGTTGAATTTTACTTCGAAATCTGACCATATTAGGATTGAATATGATGGTGTATTTAAGGTCATTTAAAAAATAACTTTTATGGATTGGATTTTGGTAGATTGAGTGGTATAATTGATAGTGTATATTACGTTGTTACTCCCTTTGTCCAACAATATTTGTCCACTATTGACTTTGCACGCTTCTTAAGAAGCTATAACTAGAAGGATAATTTTACTATATCACCATTTGAATATAATAACTTCATGTCTTGAAAAATGTAATAGAGAAATAAATATAATTATCTATTGATTTCATAAAGTGGACAAGTATTGTGAGACATCCCAATAGTATAGTGGACAACTATTGTTGGACAGAGGGAGTATTAAACACCAAATCTGTGATTATTTTTTGGAACTTGTTTTGGTTTAATTTGTAGGGTTTTTTGGTTGATTATAAAAATCAAATTTCGTGATTCTATTTTGGTATATGATATCGATGGTCTATTTTAATTCGCGTATAAACGTCAAATTCCGTGAATATTTTTTGGTAGCTAATTAGGTGTAATTGATAGTGTACTTGGTGTAGATCATTTGGTGTAATTGATATTGTATATTATGTTTTTAATAACCAGATTTCGTTGATTAAAATAATATTTGAAAAGCACAGTAAAAACTGTAATTGGAGAGATAAAATAAGAAAATTTAATACCATGATTATCATCCCCCAAAAATAGGCACAGAATCCCAAAACGAGGAGATACGAAAATCGAAAATAAATAATTAATTAAAATCAAAAATTAATTTATTCTGCTATGTTTGTTATTTAAAAATTACATTTGTAATTAAATAGAAATATGTGTATATATTGTTAATTAAAGTCTCGAGTAGTATATTTTTATAATTTTCACTTCAATTATTCTTTATTATGCTAATATTTGTTTTGTCAAATATTCAATTATTTGATTGCTACATTATTTACAATACATGTCCAACTGAAAGAAAAATCACATAAAATTCTAGTAATATATTTTTTAAAGTAGAGGGTCCTAATTTATTTTCTCTTTAAACATTGTAATTTTCTTCCAATGCATCAAAATTAGACTAAAAACTATTTGAGATGAAAAAAAGAGAGTAAGAAGTTAAATAAAAATAAATTAAAAGCAACTAAGATTATTTTTTTCAAAGACAAATAAGAAAAGTTTTAAATATATTTAGAAAAGATATCATTCCAACTAAAATTGTGGGGTTTATAAAAATATTTAAAAAATGAATATATGAACGTAACTAATTATCTTTATCATGGTTAAGACTTATATTAAATTTTTAGATCTCAAACATTGATTTAAATTCATTCAAATAAGAACTTAAATTTGTAAAATGGAGAGGAGCCAAATCAAAATAATTCACTCTCATCTTACCTCGATATTTATTTTTAAGTTTTCTTACCCAATATTTGATATTTATTTTGAGATTCAATTAATTCAGATTAAAATAAAAAAAAATCACTCCTTAAAAATTCTAACTATTAATTAATATTTAATCTACATCTTTTGTGGTGCTGTCGATACATGAAAAAAAAACAAGAAGAAAGAATTAAGAAATGCAAATTATATAAATTAGTAACGCACGTTTGATTGGAACTAATGTGATCAATAGGAAAGGAGGAACATGGGTGGTAGGACCAAGTTTACCCTATACGTTGACATACGCATATATTTACAAAAAAATAAAAATAAAATGAAGACTTGTTAACTAATCTCATAATTACACTTATTTTTCAGATAACAAGCCTTCCACATGCTTCCTTCCTCTCCCCCCTTTTTCTTCTTTTTTTGGACCACTAAATTCCTTATTGACTCACCTACACGTGTCCTCCTTAATATATACTCCCTCCGTTCCATTTTATGTGGCAATATTTGACCGGACACGGAATTTAAGAAATAAATAAAGACTTTGAAATGTTTACCAAATTACCCCTTCAAAAAATAGTCATATTAAAAAGTAGACTCACTTTTCTCTCTCCTCATAAATGTATGATTAAGTAGGACCAACAAGGGTAAAAAATGAATTATACCTTTAAATATTTATCATATAAGGAAATGTGACATTATTTTTGGGACTGATCAAAAAGGAAATGGTGCCACATAAAATGGGATGGAGGGAGTATTTCCTTTTTTTACTATGTCCGTTCATTTTTTTTCTTCACAGTATTATTTTTTGATGTTCAATAACGCTTGTTTAGTTTATAAAATCAATAAATAGTTAATCATGTTATGTCTATTTTATTCTTGCTATTAAATACTATTCATTTTTTAATATTTAGATGACTTATATTTAATAAAGTGATTTGTAAAATTGTTTTATCATTTACGGCTTCTTAATTCATACTCCCTCTGTCCCTAATTACTTGTAATTTTCTTTTTTACTTGTCCATTTTAACAAATCAAGAAAGGACAAATTTTTTTACCTACTATACCTTTAATTAATTAATTAATTTGAAAAATGTAAAACTTCTCGAAAATTTTAAATTTCTAATTCATCCACTTCATAATTAATAGGGGTAAAATGATAAATTCACTATGTCAATTATTTTCTTAATAGGTGTGCGAATTCAAAAGTGGACAAGTAATTAGGAACATAAGGAGTATGTTAAGTCAATAATGAACAATTATTTTTGGACAGAGTAAATAATATTTTTTTTGTTTTCGCCTTTAAACTTTTCAACTTTATTTTAAATCTATGTGGTAATAACATGCTCATACTATCAAAAACTTTAATCTATAAGAGTACTATATATAACCTATTTGCAAACTTTTGGACTATACATATAAAGAATGTTATCTGGATACGATTAATAATATTGTTCTTGACCATGAGTCCACGACACTGATAAATTAATTAATATTCCAGTAGATTTTAAAACTTTGCATGATGATTGACACATAGCTTGTTTGAAATAGTAACACACACCATTATTTCATGTTGGTGAAAGTATAATGCATAATTGAAAAATGATATACCACCAACTCTTCAACTTAAGTTGCATATATCTTAAATATTCATTATTCAATTAATTAATTGACAAGATATTTTTCTTAATTGATTTGTATGTAACACTCTTATCTTATCCCTTCGAAATATAATAATGTAACAACGTCATGCGATACAAATAACTTGGGACAGATAATTAAAGCCCTAACATCACCATAATAAGCATTTCTCCATCACAAACACTACTTTTTTCATAAACCATCTAAATGAGAAGAATTATGACTTCTAGATTTAGAAAAGTCTTCGTGGCATTTTGAGTAGGAGTGTGCATATGTCGGTTTGATTTGTCTTTTCATGAAAAATAACTAAATCAATTATGTCAATTTTTTAAATTTACAAATCAAATCAAACCAACAGAAAGACAGATTTTTAGTTTCGATTTTATCAATTTTTTTATTTTTTTTACAATTATATCATGATTGAAAAATAAATCAAATTGAAAATCATGTGATTTAATGTAGCACTTGAAGTTCCCGTAATTAAAGATACATCTGATACCATTAACAATGAGTGAATAATTATATTGTTTCTCCAAGACACTTGAATAAATAATATAATAACAAAAAAATGTACAATGGTATCTCCAAGACATCGTGTTAGGAAAATAATATATCAAAAACTTACAAAAAGACACAACACATGCCATTTTTTATAGTCATATTACAGGACCAAATATAAATTAATATATCTTAACATTGAAAGTTATAAACTAATTCAAAAAATACTTACATAAAGTATATTTTAATAAAAAAAATTGTGTATAAAAAAATTAAAATTGTATATATATTATATTTGTTTGGTTTAAGTTTGATTTGCTTTTTTTTTTTCTGTTAAAACCAAACCAAACTAAGAATGATCGATTTTTTTTTTCCAACACCCAATCAACAAAACCAAAGCACAAGTTGATTTTCTTTTATCGGTTTAACTTGATTTGACATGTACATCCTAATTTTAAGCACCATTTTATGTTTTATTTGTTGTTTCATTTATCTTTACATAATAATAATACTCATTGATGAACTTTTTGAAAGAAAAATCGATGAAAGTTTTCTGTATATTGAATCAATAATCACTATACATCTTTTATGTATTCATTGAAGAATTTCTAAAAAGAAAATAAATAAATTAATTAATTTCTATACACTTGTACTAATTGTATTGGAAACAGCATAATTATCTAAACAAAATACAAATGTAGTAAGACTTCTAAGCCTTTTTCTTCACGTGTTTGGACGGGAACTTGGGCCCTTATTTTTGTCTGTAAATACCTGTAGGCTTTTCAGATAGAAAAAAGCCCATTTCCTTTCTCAACCTTATTTTGCTTCTTCTTCACTTAGATTGAATCAATTTGTGTCATTTTTTGTGAATTCTTCTTTGTGTTTGACCAAGCTTTCACTAATCATTAACAATTAAAACAAATGCTCACAATAGTTCATCAAGATGCAGAATTATGCTTAGACAAATGTTTAGGGACGCCTCAACAAGTTTGAGGGCCTAAAGTCAAACTTCATAAGGGGGGCTTTATTTATTTTTTTAGTTGTCATACCTAAATTTAATAACTATAACATACTCAATATAAAATCCTACAAGTGACGTCTCGAGAATGTAGGATGTACACAAACCTTAAGAAGTAAGAACGTAAACAATGAAAATTTTCAATGGAAAAATATAATACAGAGTTAGAATAACAAAACCTGACCCAAAAGTTTAAAAAAGTATAAGATTTTGTTACCTCTCCAACTATCTCTCCATTAGGCAGGATTTGTGTGGCCCAATCACTTATTTGTTGAGGAGAAACTGATCCAATTCGGAGCTATTGATGTTTATATCGATCAATCATAAAAGAGAAATTATTATTCATTCTGATTAAACTTGCTTCTTATTAATTTGGAAGTTCTTCTCAAATACAAGGAAAAGATTCAGTTTTAGAGCTAAAGATTGTAGTTCTCGGACGAGCAATCGAAAACATTTTGGAGCATCTTCGAGAATAGGTATTGTTCCCCAATGATAGTAGAACCAAGTACTTCATGGCGAGCTCTAATATGATCTAATTTATAAGTAAGCATCTCTTGTAAACTATGAGCAACCCCAAACCCTTCTAAAGCCCAAACCTCCATTTATCCTACCCGCTTCCCCCTAGTTTGGCTCTTCCTCTAAGGGGTTGTTGTGTAACAAGAGCATAATGTCCACTGCAACGCCCATGGATGTTATCATCAACTTGACGAATTAATTTCAAGATATAAGGCTTTCCTATTATAACGGGTTCTTCAAAAGGATTCCCCATCCTTCCATCATATATTATGCTTTTTCCTAGATATTCAGGTTCAAATACCCATGGATTCTGTGTTTGCTTACTGGCTTCATATGATTCAGAAAACACTAGTTTTCTCGACGCTTCTTGTTCATATCACTTATCAAAAAATGCTATTCGATAATGTTTGTCGAGCAGACTCCCGACTAACCCTAGTAAACATTCAAATATTTGTCCGACATTCATTCATGAAGGTACTCCTAATGGGTTAAAGACCATATCAACAGATCTTCCATCTTGTAAATAAGGCATATCTTGTTTAGGAATTTTTTTGGAAATGATACCTTTCTTTCCGTGTCTTCCGGCTACTTTATCGCCTACTTTGATTTCATGTTTCTGTGAAATATATACACGAATTGTTTTTGGGATTATAACTAGAACCACCCTTTTTCTGGATTTACCTCACATCAATAACCCGACCCTACCATCTATATGTAATTTTAGACAAGTTTCTTTTGAAGTAGATGCCTGAATACCAAGTATAACTCGTAACAATCTATCTTCCGGGGCATACAAAGATTCTTTCATGACTTGGGGTGTTAATTTACCTTCTAATATATCACCCGTCTCTACCCAAGATCCCAACATCACAATTCCTTATTTTTTCTAAATTGCCGAGTAAATGGGCTTCTGAATGAGGTATTTCATTAGTTACTTTTTCAGGGCCATGACTTGTCACATGAGTATGAATTTCATATTTTCGTATGTGAAAAGAAGTATAAATATCTTCATATACTAAACGCTCGCTAATATGGACCAAGTATCTCACCTTGGGGGTGCTCTAGTTCTTTTCGTGCAAAGGAAAGATAGCTCCCCTAGGCAGTGCATCAATTATCACCAGTTGAACAAAATTACTATAAAGAATAAGTATCTCTTTTTTATAATCGATGAATTGTTCAACCAGCTTCGGGGTGTCTCTTGTTTCTCTAAGATAAACCTCAGATCCGACTATCATCAGTTTAAGGTTAGAGAAAGTGACATCCCTAATACAGTTTTTAGGACCCATTATGGTCATTTCGAGTTCCTTGTTATGTCCTTCGATTTGCCTAATGCTCCTGCAACATTTATGGATCTCATAAACAAAGTGTTTATCTGCCAGTCACCTTAAAAAAGTTGTTCAGACTCTTAAAATTGTGAGTTATTTTTCATGTTTCAAAGTGTGAATTATTGTTAAAGTCCATGGTGTTCCTAGGCCACAATGTATCTAGCAAAGGTATCAAAGTTGATTCTCAAAAAATGGAAGCATTAAAGAATTGGCCCAAACCGATGACCCCAACTAATATTACGAGTTTCTTTGTATTGGCTGGTTATTATAAAAGGTTCGTAGAACGGTTTTCATCTATTGCTGCTTCTTTGACTAAGTTGACCTAGAAGAAGGCTAAATTTCAATGGTTTGAGGCTTGTAAGAAAATCTTTAGAAAATTAGAAACTTGTTTGACTAATGATCCAGTGTTGACCTTGCGAGAGGTTATAGAGGATTTTGTTATGTATTGCGATGTGTCTAGAGTGGTACTTGAATGTGTTTTGATGTAGAATGGTAAAGTTATAGCTAATGCTTCCCCAAAACTTAGGACTCATAAGAAGAATTATCCAACTCAATATCTCGAGTTGGCAATTGTAGTATTTTAATTAAAGATATGACATCATTATCTCTACGGAGTGCTGATAAACGCTCAACTACACTTCATCCAATACTAAGTGTAGGCGATCACAATCTAGTATAAACCCAACAAAGAGTTGGGGTCGATCCCACAAGGAGTGTTACAGTAAAAAAATTCAAATACAAAGTTATAAACGTGTTCTAATCAATTGTAGGAATAGAAATTATTGAAACCATTCAAATAAATCAAAGGGGTTTGACAACTAGTGTCAAATGTGGGGTAAGTTTTGTCAATTAACAACTACTAAAAGCAGGGGAGTCATCAAGTAGATAATGGGTTCTTGGGGATGTGATCGATTAATTGCCAATTTCGCTATACGGGTGATTATTAATTACTAAAGTTCGTTGAATCTATGTGGGTAGGCTAGGCTTTAGATGTAATATCCATTTGTCCATCAACTACCACGAATCAAGTGAGTTCTCTTGAACCTCAACACACATCATACTATGAACAACCCACAACCTCAATTCATCTACTATCTCGAGCTAGATGGGTAGAATCGAATTAAGATTCATTCTCTCGAGCTAAACCCATAACAGCCCAATCACTACAATCATCAATTGGTAATCTTAATTCTAAAACCTCTTTCTCAAGCAAGCATAGTGTCACGCCCTGAGCCTACACCATGGGCGGGACCGGCACCCGGAGACCATTGTTCGCCCCAGGCAAAACCTTGGCCTGGCTTTCTTAACTCAGCAGAAACCTAACTCAACAGAATAACTCAATGCCATGCAAAGACATAAAATAACTTAACTGATAAAATCTGGCCAAAAAGGCAACTCGAGTCCCAAAATGGAATATTATATATATACATAGATGAGAGACTCAAAACTAACTGACTGACTGTCTATGAAGCCTCTACAATACTGAGATGGATGTTGGGACAGACCCC
>NW_006238974.1:601052-602408 GCF_000226075.1 Solanum tuberosum
AACCAAAAGAATTGGTTAGGGAAAAGACCAAAATGCCCTTAAAATTTCCGGACGGATTCCCTGCCAACTGCCCAACTTTGAAACGACATAACTCAGTCATACGAACTCGGAATCGAGCAAACTCTGCGGCGTTGGAAAGATCATTCCACAAGCTTCGCAATCATAACTGGAACGAATCCTAACTCATCCTAAGCTAGAAGTTATGACTGCTCAAAGTTGGCCAAAACTCACCCTTTTTTTTTTCTTCCATACTTAGCCAAATTTCCAGATTTTTTTTAAATCTTTCCAAAAATGACTATTTCCAATTCTAAGCCTTTTCATAACTATTTCAATTTTCCGGATGGTACAATATCTCCCCCTTGGGAACATTCTTCCTCGAATGAGGCTACTCTTACAAGGCTAAGGGTGTAACATCAATTCAAACACCCAACAAACAAACAACAACAACAATTACATGCCCACTATAATTCAAAGAGCACTAAGAAGGAATTTAATACTTTAATCTACATTTCCTACGGATTCAAAGAGATAGGGATATCTCTTCTTCATGTCCTCTTCGGCTTCCCAAGTAGCTCCCTCAACTAATTGGTTCCTCCAAAGGACCTTGACTGAGGTTACCTCTTTCGTTCTCAACTTATGAACTTGGCGGTTTAGAATCCGAACTGGAACCTCCTCATAAGATAAGCTATCCTTGATCCTAATACTTTCAGTTGGTAGGATCAATGAAGGATCGCCTATACACTTTTTCAACATAGAGATATAAAATACCGGATGAACCGCTGTTAGTTCCTGTGGTAACTCCAACTCATAAGCAACATTGCCAATCCTCTTGGCTATGCGGTAAGGTCCAATATACCGAGGACTAAGTTTCCCCTTCTTACCAAACCTCATAACCCCCTTCATGGGTGAAACCTTCAAATATACCCAATCATCTACTTCGAACTCTAACGCCCTTCTCCGAACATCAGTGTAGGATTTCTGGCGACTCTGTGCTGTTTTCAACCTCTCTTGAATCACTTTCACCTTCTCCAAAGCTTGGTGAACTAAATCTGGTCCTATCAACCCTACTTCGCCAACTTCAAACCATCCAATAGGAGATCTACATATTCTCCCATAAAGAGCTTCGTATAGAGCCATCTGGATGCTAGAGTGATAACTGTTGTTGTAGGCAAACTCAATGAGAGGTAGGTGATCATCCCAACTCCCTTTGAAATCGATTACACAAGCCCTCAACATATCCTCTAAGGTCTGAATAGTGCGCTCTGCTTGCCCATCAGTCTGAGGATGAAAGGCAGTACTCAAGTTCACCTTCGAACCCAAGCCCTTCTGAAAAGATTTCCAGAACTATGCAGTAAA
>NW_006238974.1:604032-606823 GCF_000226075.1 Solanum tuberosum
TTATCTAACTAGATCCCTTTAACTGCTCTTTCAACTCTTTCAACTCTGCTGGTGCCATTCTATATGGTGGAATAGAGATAGGGCGAGTATCTGGAATGAGATCTATGCCGAAATCTATTTCTCTCTCAGGAGGAATTCCGGGTATGTCATCAGGAAAAACTTCTGGAAACTCTCTTACTATAGGAACTGACTGAAAAGGAGGTATCTCAACACTAGAGTCATGAACTCGGACTAAGTGATAGATACAACCCTTCGAAACTAACTTTCTCGCCTTAAGGTATGAAATAAAACGACCCTTGGGCACTGCTGAACTACTACTCCACTCTAAGACTGGTTCATTCGGAAACTGAAACTTAACCACTCGAGTTCTAAAGTCTAATGATGCATAACAGGCATGAAGCCAATCCATACCTAGAATGACATCGAAATCTACCATGTCTAATTCAACCAAATCAGTCATGGTGCTCTTGTGATGAATAGAAACAGGACAATCACGATAAACTCTTTCTGCTAGTATAGAATTCCCAACAGGTGTAGAAACACAAAAGGGTTCACAAATTCTTTCAGGAAGAACATCAAACTTATTTGCAACATAAGGAGTTACAAAAGATAAACTTGCTCCTGGATCTAGCAAAGCATACACATCAAAAGCAAAGACTTTGATCATACCAGTGACAACATTAGGAGAATTCTCTTGCTCATGACGACTGGTGATGGCATAGAGGCGATTTGCTCCTCCGCCGGTACTAGAAGTGGCTCCTCTATGTGTCGTCCTGTCTGGGGAGCAACTGATGAAGAATGGGCCCTACTGCCCAGATTTCCACTACCTTGATTGTTCTTTGGGCACTCCTTCATGAAGTGACCCTCTTGTCCACACTTGAAGAAACCTGTCTGGCCTTGGCGACACTTCCCTGGATGGACTCTACCACACCTAGCACATGCAAGACCCCGGTTACTTCCTTGTGCTATACTATTCTGAGACTGTGCAGGTCCAACTTTGAAGTTCTGCGAATTTTGTCCCGCATACCCACTTTTATTTCTGGGTGCAGGTGCACTAACAAATGGTGGAGCAGGTCCCCTTTGCCTTTGCTGAAAGGATGAACGGTTCGAATTACCTTTCTGTTCCCCGGACTCATTATCGGTCTTAACTCTCTTATTTCTGAACTCTTCTCTGTCCCTCAACTTTTCTTCCTCAACTTGCTGCACATAGACCATCAACCTTGACATGTCCATGTCCCCGATAAGCATTGCAGCCCTACCTTCCTTACTCAACAATCGAGACAGCCCAGCAATAAACAAACTCATTCTATTCCTCATATCCGCAACCATCTCCGGAGCATAGCGGGATAGTTGGGTGACTTTCAAACTATACTCATGAACACTCAAAGACTCCTGCTTAAGTGTGAGGAACTCATGTACCTTGGCCTCTTTCAATTCTCGAGGAAAGAAATGCCCCAAGAAAGCTTCCTCAAAACAGGCCCAACTCGTAGGTGGTGCATTCTCAACTCTGCCCTCTTTCCACTGGTCGAACCAAGCTCTAGCAATATCCTTCAGTTGATACGCAGCTAGTTCAACCCGCTTAGTATCTGCCACATGCATCACATCAAAAATCTTCTTCAACTCCTCAATAAAGTGCTCTGGATCCTCAGTACTACTCGAACCCATGAAACTCGGAGGATTCATCCCCAAGAACTCACGAATCCTTGAAGTGTCAGCTCCCTCATGTCTAGCTCCCCTCTGCTGACCAATCTGATTAGTTACAGCTTGACTCAACATCTTAATTGCCTTTCTGAACACGGCATTAGAAACTTCCCCTTGTGGTTGCACTCCCGGGGCATAAGGTAACTCTTGCCCATCAACATTACGTCTAGGAAGAGGCCTTCTGCCAACTTTTCATGGAGGCATGACTATCTCAAAACACGCGCAGACACAGATTAAGAAGAAACTCTTTAGAGGTAAACACTAACGCACGAGATGAGTGTGAAAGAAGTGAGAAATCTTCCTAAATGTTGCAGCCTCCCAATTATAAATGTGGCGCGCTTCACATCGATAACTAGGACTCTACAGACACGGCTTCATAGACTCCCTAGGACTCTTGAACTCTGGGCTCTGATACCAAGTTTGTCACGCCCCGAGCCTAATCCCTGGGCGGGACCGGCACCCGGAGACCATTGCTGGCCCCAGGCGAACCCTTGGCCTGGCTTTCTTAACTCAGCAGAAACCTAACTCAACAGAATAACTCAATGCCATGCAAAGACATAAAATAACTTAACTGATAAAATCTATCCAAAAAGGCAACTCGAGTCCCAAAATGGAATATTATATATATACATAGATGAGAGACTCAAAACTAACTGACTGACTGTCTATGAAGCCTCTACAATACTGAGATGGATGTTGGGACAGACCCCACAACACCCTAATTAAACAAAACTAAAAGAACAAAACAATCGAGTCCTCCAAAAGCAAGGAGGCTCACCACTGACTCTAGAGTGCTCAGCTGGATCAACGGCGTGCAGGATGCTGATCCTGGGTACCTGTGTCTGCATCGTCATAAGATGCAGGTCAACTGGCATCAGTACATGGAATGTACGAGTATGCAAGCTGGAAAGCTAAACCACAACTTAAGCTTGACAAGAATACAAGAGAGCACTTACCTTGGCTCTGTTCAACTCATGAATAACTGAACTCAATATATAAAGAAATATGACACATGCAATATATAAAGCTTGAAAAACTCTTAAAACATGACGTAAAAATCATATTTATAATATCATAAAAATACCATGCT
>NW_006238974.1:607550-634651 GCF_000226075.1 Solanum tuberosum
GGAAACAACTATGGAACATAGGTACAATACCATGAAACATGCATGAAAGAGTAGGGAATGAAAAGGAACACTTGGTGTCCTTGGCGCTCTGCAAGGCGTGGAGCGCCAGCCCCAAAATTTCAGAGGAGGCCTGCTGGCACTCTGAGAGGCGCGCCGCCCCAAGGGGGAAACTTCAGAATCCCTTTTGGGGCGCGCTGGCAGGCGCGACGCGCCAGCCCTTTTGCCCAGAAACTCGGCTTTTCTCCCTTGTTTTACCAACTCTAAACCACCCTCACTTCAAGGGCTTCAACTCCAAACACTAAGGATCATCATATCCCTCAAACCTACCATGGATTACAACTCAAAACACAACCGAAAACAAGTCCCAATTCAACAAGAATCTCAACATCACAATCAACAACAATACCAACAAACTTCAACAACATAACCAATCATTTCTTCAAGAAATAAAAGGGGCTTGGTGTGTGGGGGAAATGATCAACCCACACTAACTACTCACATACCTTGATAGGGATCACCCCCGACGATATCCACGATGATCCTTGACGGAAACTCCTTGCTTGATCTTCTCTTCCTCCTCTTCTTCTCCTCTTCACTCAAGAACCCTAACTTTAACTCTTTTAAAATGGAACTAAAATGATCCACAAATCATCCTAACACATCAATATAACCCCAAAAGAATTGATTTATGAAAAGACCAAAATGCCCTTAACTTTCCGGACGGATCCCCTGCTAACTGCCCAACTTTCAAAGGGCGTAACTCGCTCATCCGAACTCGGAATCGAGAAAACTCGGTAGCGTTGGAAAGACCATTCCACGAGCTATGCAACCATAACTGGAACTACTCCTAACTCATCCTGAGCTAGAAGTTATGACTGCTCAAAGTTGGCCAAAACTCACCCTTTTTTTTTTTCCATACTTAGCCAAATTTCGAGATTTTTTTTAAATCTTTCCAAAAATGACTATTTCCAATTCTAAGCCTTTTCATAACTATTTCAATTTGCCGGATGTTACACATAAAATATTAAACTAGAACTGCATTTGCAACTACAATTCTTAAGTGAAAACTCAATTACCAATCGAACCCAATTCAAAACAACAATTAAATCAGTAATTACCAACATCCATAAGCTAATTAAGACAATAAATCACATAATCACACCCCCAAGAATGGGGGTTTTTGTGACACATCATAAAAAGTAAGAAATCAATACTAATTACGTTCTCTATAGCTGGGTATTAATCTCCGAATCTTTACAATGCTTCATTTTGGCTTCAAATCCAAAACGCAACTCAGATGCTACTAGAAAACTCCTAAAAACTAAGAAAAGTAATGTTTCAAATGAAAGCTCCAAGTTCAACAATGGTAAAATTTCTCTGGAGAATAACTGGATTTCTCTTTTCTCTTTTTGAAAAACTATTTATACATTTTTGCCTCCGGGGTCACTCGTTGGAGTTAGTTGAGCATCGCCGACCAAGTCGGCGATGCGCCAATGGCTCCATTCCATCGCCAGTTTTCCTTGACTGTTCATCCCTCAGATTCTGTAACTTTAGGCGATAAGACTTTTTGTCGCCGAACCGTTCGGCGGTTCGCCGAAGGTTCCTATCCTTCGCCAAGTTGGCTTCTCCCCAAGGCTGGTAGTCTGGAACTTTAGGTGAGCGGAAGTGCCACTCGGTGATTCGCCGAATGGCTTTTGCAATCTTCAGCCTTTCACATCTTTTTTCACTCCGTTTGCCCAGTAATGTCCCTACCTTTCTCTTTTGCCTTTTTATCTACAAATTAGCATTAAAACATCAGTTTATAGCATAAAATAGGCATTGAGGACACTAATTCTATGAATAACATGCCCTAAATGAGTTGAAATCCCAGACTCATCAACACCCCCATTTCTTGCCCTCAAGTTAAAAACAAGATCAATCAGTTCAATAAGGATGTCTATAAATGGTGCTACGCAAGACTCAGCACGAATGCACACAAGAGGATCAAACTACTCATTTAATGTTCAATTAACTATAAGTTTCAAATTGTGACTAACCATCATCAAATAGAACTCAAGTTCACAATGCTTGCTTAAAATGCAAGTTCAAGCTCAACAAAAACATTCAAATGCCCTCACACCAAGAATGATTTCATGCTCACACAAAATTCATCAACAATTTAGAATATCGAAATAAAAAACAACTCTCACACTCACAAAGATAAAAACATGTATGACTCTACCCATAGGCTTGCCCTTATTTTCCAATCAATATTATTTTCAGCTAGCTCAAGATCACAAAGGTCTTTCAAGGCTTGTAACAGGGCTGGGTGTAAAGGCATGATCATTTTGATTTAGTGACTTCTATCTTCATGAATTATGGCCTGCATTTCACTTTTCTCCTTCTCTTTCACACTATAAGATGTTCACAATCCACCCTATTGTTCATTAAAGCATGACTAATTGGATACCCCATTTCTTTTACTCTTTTCACAAGCTCTTCTTTTTTTCAATATTTTTCGTTTTTATTTTTTATTTTTATATGGGGTGTTCCATCTTTTTTAACATGATCCTTCAAGGGCGAATCTTTTACACTTTTTGATTTTCCTCCTTTTTCACCACACCCCCAACTTAGGCTTTTGGCCTAAGTTGGCTATTCAAACGAAAGCCTAAGTTGGCTATTCAAACGAACCAATACTTCATGAAGGTAATAGGTGATGGGACAAAGGGTCAAAGTTGTTCAAGTTTCTTCCAAAGAAAAGGATAGACTCAAATGGGGCCAAGCTAGGTTTACAGTCTCACAAGGTGGTCACTAAGAGGTATAAGATCAATTTTTGGTTCACTCTTCACAAATTGTGCCTAAGATCATTTCAATCGCTTGCTTACATCAATCAATTGGGCTAACGGGGTAAGTTCTAGGTATCACCAAGCACATATTTCAAGACAACCTCACCACACATGGCATTCAACACAATCATCAAACAAGACTCTACAATTTTCAGCTAACGTGCAACAATCATCACAAGAGATCAATTCAACAACCGGCTAGTCACATCGAGATGCTAGGAGTTCACATATGACCTATGTAACTCAATTTGTCTCATCGTAGCCGCACACTCATATCGTTTAACTAAGAGTACTATTCAAGTCATCGGTATTTATCACAACCGATACTCGAAATTGCAAGAGAACAACCATATTCAAACACATCAAAAGGTGGCAATTTTATTTTAAAATCAGTTCGAAACCATTTGCATTGCAAAACAGAGGACCAAAACAATCGATCCAAACAATATATATGTATATATAAAGCCATGATCCGCATTCACAAAAGAAGCCCAAAAGAAAGTAGACTATCCACCAAAACAACCCAAAAAAGTAAGTATAGAAATACCTCACCCCACCAACCTAAACTAGCAATTGTCCTCAAATGCTCAAAAATATTCAAACAGTCTAAAACTAACAAAAATAGAGTCAAAATGATCATCCTGCCAGGCTAAGCCTTGGGTGAACTCTGCATGTCAGTGACTCCATCTGTTGGGGCATCAGTAGCCGGCTCATTAGCATCCTTGGCTCCACTAGTGCCCACCATCGAGGTATCTCTCAAAGACACCTCCACAATCGACTAGACGATCGCACCCTCAAGGTCCTCCAAGTCATTATACATGGCTGTATCACGAACACCCAGCTTCTCCTCATCGGTCTCAGCCTCAGACTCAGCATAAACCTTATCCATAGCAACATCTCTGGTAGTAGTAGCCGGAGGGAACCTCAGAAATGGCTGGAACATCAGTGCTCAGAATGTCGAGGATCTCTACTGTGCCGAATAACATCGATAGATCAGTGGACTTCAGCTCGTCCACATCCTTCCTCAACCCAACAATATCGGCCTTCAAGGCGGTCACGACATCAGAATCACCCCGACCGTGCTCACAAGCCTCTACCCTCACCGTAAGGGCATCCAAAGCAAATATGTGGGCCTTTATAAACTCCCTGTGCTCTCTCAACTCAGCCCTAATCAGAGCCAGGGCAACAACAATAGCCCGCTTAGTCAACCCAGGCACAAGGGCCTCTACCCGGGAGGCACACACATCAGCTGATTGAGCCAGATGACCCATCTTTTACAGCATGGCCTGGGTGATAGGGGGCTAAGAGGCAGAAACAACATTAGTAGAATGAGGGGGTACAATAGATGAACTAGGAGAAGCAGAAGTAGAAGGACCAGAGGTACCTGTAGGCTCACAAGCCTGAGGGGGAAGTATTGCCTTAGTCGGTAACATATCAACATCGACTACCGGTGACGTATCCACCGGTGCAACTCTCCTTCGGTATGCCTCATCCCTCATATACTCGGCCTCGATTCATCGGATGTCAGTGGAGGAAGTAGGAGTCACTTCCGTATCCATCTTCTCAATCATTGGAACACGGGCCCACCTACACAACTCAGTAATTAGCACAGGAAAGGGGAGAGAGGCCTAACCCTACTTGGCCCTCATGCCTATCTCTTGCTCGACGATCAGACCAAGATTAAGCTCATCCATGTCTATGATACAGCCCAAACACGCAGCTTTCGGATACCGAAGTATTGATTCATTCTACGATGAAATCAAGGTGCAACTAATGAACCCAAACCAATACCTAGCAACCCTGTTCAAGTCCTTCTTCTCAATAGGAACACCAGCCTCAATCCATTGTGGCGTGGTGTCAGAAATCAGTGGCGCTAACCAACCCTTTAAATCATCGAGGGCCTTCTTCTGGATTTTGTCAATATAGTAGTGTATGAAGTTCCTCATACACCTAAGCACCTCATTGATTTTAGTGTTGTTGTACTTCATCTTCCGGCCCTGCACTACCACATAGTCAACTTACTTGAAAGTGCTGGCCTTTTTCTTGCTCTTTGGAACCAGCTCCTCGTATGCCAAGTAGAACTCCCAGACCCAAGTAGGAATGTATGAGCCTTGGGGCTTAGTGAATACTCAAACTTGTGGAACTTTATGGTGTTCCATACCTCTGGGTACCAGTCTACAACACTGTCAGTAGACAACCACTTCTCTACTAAAATCATCCTCAAACCCTCGGTCTTTAATCTTTTGAGTGACTGGGGAGGAGGAATCTGAGCTGATGGGGGAGCTTGCACTACTAACTGAGCTGGAGGTGGAGGAGACGTATGAAGCACCGGGATCCAAGCTGTATCATTAATTGCCTTGGAGTGTAGCTCCGCTCTCCTAGCCTGTAGGAGTTGGTCATCTTCTGGCTCAAATGCAGAGGCCAGAGAGCTATCACCAGAGTGGTCCTCACTACCAGAGGTGGTGAGGTGAGTGGCATAGATGCCCTCGCTGTCAGAGCTCCCCTCCGCTAATGTGGGTTGTACGGGAGCCTTCTCTTTACATTCCCCCTTGTTGGAGGAAGTTTAGCCGGTGTTTTTCGGGGGCTGCATCCCCCTCATTAATCACAATCCCTCTTACCCTCTTCCGGGGTGGTTGATTTCTTCCGGCAACCTTTGGTTTAGCCATTCCTGCAAAACATAATCACATACATTGGATGCAATTCAACCAGGAAGGCTCGCTGAACCGATCGACGAGTCACCGAATCGATTGGCGAGTCGTCGAAATGATCGGTGAGATGTCGAAACCATTCGGCGAGCCAAGTCGGGCTCGCCGGATGTTATAGAGTAAAATCTATAATTATTCAAAATGGTCGGCAATGTTCATGGCCTTTCGGCGAATCGCCGACACCATTCAGTGAACTAGAAGTAGCTCGCTGAAAGTTACTAGATAATTCCAGAAAATTAGGTTGCAGAAGGGTGATTAGAAGGGAATTCGACGAGCTTAGGCATATCGCTGAATGTTACAGAACACAAATCACAAAAATGCAAGATAGAAAGGCGATAAAGGGGTCTTTAGGCAAATCGTCGAACCACTCGGCGAGCTAGACCCAGCTCACCGAATAGTCCAACCTGCCAAAATTTACCCCGACCTTCAATTTCTCACCCACAACCCATGAAAGCAAAATTAAACCATTATTCTATGAAATTGAACGTACACCCATACTAGCCATGACCTCAGAGTACTCATACTTCCCCCGATTTGGCCAAAATTGGCCAATTGACGTCTTTTAACCTTAATAATGACATCAACTGCTCTATCATTGGGCAAAATCCGACAATCGGCACACTTCGAGGTTACTCAGACTTCACCCACACTAGACCCAACACAAAATCAACACGACTGACAAAATTTATCAGCTAATACACGAGATTTCATAATTTAAGGCTAATTAACAGAAAATGAAACAAGCTACGCGCATTCATTATCCATACACATTCAACAAATCAACAATACATAATAAAAACAACCAGGCAATGATCATGCATTTTAGTATACCAAAATGTAATGACGGGGTTCAGGTAACCAACCTTAGAAGTAGAAGATTAAAATGCTAGGCTAGCAAAGTATCCTAAAATCCTCTCAGAGTAATTGATTCCTGACGAAAAATAAGAAAAACTAGTACGGAAATATGAAAATATGCGGTTGTGAAAGTATATAAGTCGAAAAGTATGAAATAAAGGAGAATTTTGAATTTAAAAATGGTTCAGCCCCTTTGTGACCATTCAGTTCGCACACTGATCAGCGAAGTCACTTATGTCGCCGACCCACTCAGTGATGCGCCGAATAGTACTTTGGCCCGCCGAGTTTTATAGAACTTCTAGCTAGATAGAAGGTTCAAACGGTGATCCAGATCGGGTTCGCCGACCTATTCGGCGAGTCGCCGACTGGTTCCTGGGCTCGCCTAATTTCTCCTTTTCCCAAAATATCAACTTTTCAACCTACAAATTCAACATTCATTATTCAAATAGCAATGAGAAAATCTTAAAGAATTGGGTTGCCTCCCAAGAAGCACTTTATTTAACGTTGTGGCACGACGAGGATACTCATTCAAGATTCATTCTTGGGATTGGCCATGGTGACACTCGATAGTCCACCTTTTGGCCTTGGATTCAAATGAGTCGAGATTTGACCCATTGTGTTTCCAGCCATTTAATGGACACCGAGTGAGAAGTAACCGTCTGATTTAGCGTTGATACGTCCTCCTTCATTTCTTTAAGCACCTTGTTTGACCGTTCCACTTTATTGAAAATACGTGCAAGCATATTCTTAGTCCGGAAGTTTTTCGGGTCAGCCCTTTGCTCTTTAGGCTTTTGACGCTCATGAGGGGGAATGTATCTCTCTTTGTCACCATCACGCTTCTTCCAATTAGTCCCACGGTCAGGCCATTACCTATCACGGTCCCTCCAACCGTTATCACGCTCTCTATTCAAACCATAATTTCCACCCGGCCTTGGATAGTTTGGACGGAAACCTCCTCCTTGATTTGAAAAAAACCTCACTTTCTCATTATATAGAGCCTCAAAGTGTGCATCATCAGGGTTCACCCTACTAACACCAACAACATTCACAACTTTAGAACCACTACCCATTACATTTTTTGACAAAAGATCCAATTGGGTCATCATTTTTGGCCATGTTTTGGTCCCTCTCTTGGTCTTTTTCTATTTGCTCCTTTGTCATTCTAAAAGTCAAAGGAGACACCTGATCCTCCCGAGTATACCAAGCTCGGTTTATCTTTGTCATCCCATCAATGAGAGTTGACGCTGCCTCAAAAGGTTACTGCATAATACCTCCTTGGACAAGTTGATTAGCCATACCTTTGTTCACCGATTCTTGAGTCCGTTAGAAGTGTTGTAACAACACGTTGTTTGGAAGCCCGTGAGCGGACATTGAAGTAGCAATTTCTAAAATCTCAGCCACGTCTCATGGATTGGTTCACTCTCAAAATGGTTAAATCCCTGAATATTGTCTCTCAATGCCATAATCCTTAAAGGAGGGAAAAACCTTATGTAGAATGCTGTGGTATGCTCGTCCCAAGACGTAATAGAATCCCTCGGTAGATCAGCTAACCATTTGGTTGCTTCTCCCATCAAAGAGAAAGGAAAAAACCAAAGACGAACTGACTCTTGTGAAATGTTTTTGAATGAGAATGGACCATATACGTCCTCAAAGTTCCAAATATGATCATGGGGATTCTCATGAGCTAGCCCTCCGAATAATCCTTTCATTTGCAAGAGTAGCAACATCGTGCTAATCAAGTGGAAGATAACATTCCCCACAACCGGAGGCAATCAGATAGCACCTACACCACCAACTTGAATGTCATTGAAATCGTTCATGTTACTGATGTCATCTTGGTGGCCAAGTTGGCTACCGTTACTTCCGTTCACACTTATCTTATCACCTATTCACATACAACCAACACCAAACACAAAACAAAGTAAGTCGATTCAACTACAATACAAAAGTATCACAATCCAATTTCAATAAGAGAATTCTAAACACCACTCCCCGGCAGCGGTGCCATTTTTGATAAACGCTCAACTACACTTCATCCAATACTAAGTGTAGGCAATCACAATCTAGTATAAACCTACTAAAGAGTTGGGGTCGATACCACAGGGAGTGTTATAGTAAAGAATTCAAATACAAATTTATAAACGTGTTCTAATCAATTGTAGGAATATAAATTATCGAAACCATTCAAATAAATCAAAGGGGTTGATACTAGTGTGAAGTGGGGGGGGGGGGGTTAAGGTTTGTCAATTAACAACTACTAAAAGCAGTGGAGTAATCAAGTTGATAATGGGTACTTGGGGATGTGATCGATTAATTTCCAATTATTCTATACGGGTGATTTTAATTACTAAAGTTCGCTGAATATAAGTGGGTAGGCTAGGCTTTAGATGTAATACCCATCTCTCGATCAACTACAACGAATCAAGTGAGTTCTCTCGAACCTCAACAAGCATTATACTATGAACATGCCAAACCTCAATTCATTTACTCTCTTGAGCAAGATGGGTAGAATCAGAATAAGATTCACTCTTTTGAGCTGAACCCATAACAACCCAATCACTACAGTCATCAATTGGTAAATTTAATTCTAAAACCTATTTCTCAAGCAAGCATAGAACACTAAACTAGAACTGCATTTGCAACTACAGTTCTTAAGTTAAAACTCAATTACCAATCGAATCCACTTCAAAACAGGAATTAAATCAGTAAATACTAACACCCATAAGCTAATGAAGACAATCAATCACATAATTACACCCCTAAGAATGGGGTTTTTAGCTACACATCATAAAAAGTAAGAAATCAATACATTTTATGTTCTCCATAGGTGGGATTAATCTCCGAATCTTTACAATGCTTCAATTCAGCTTCAAATTCAAAATCCAACTTAGAAACTACTAGAAAACTCCTAAAAACTAAGAAAAGTGATGTTCTAGACGAAAGCTCCTAATTCAACAATGGTAAAATTACTGAGAAGAATGACTAGATTTCTGTTTTCTCTTTTTGAAAAACAATTTATATGTTTTTAGATTTTTGCCTCCGGGGTCACTCGACAGAGTTAGTTGAGCATCGCCGACCAAGTTGACGATGCGCCAATGGATTCTTTCCATTGCTGGTTTGACTTTACTCTTCATCCTTCAGACTCTATAACTTTAGGCGATCAGAGTTTGTGTCGCCGAATAGTTTGGCGGTTCACCAAAGGTCCCTATCCATCACCAAGTTGGCTTCTCCCTAGGGCTTGCAGTCTGGATTATTAGGTGAGCTGAAGTGCCACTCGGTGATTCACCGAGTGGCTTTGACAATCTTCAACTTTCAGTATCTTCAACATTTTTCATCTTTTTTTCGCTTCTTTTTGCCTGGTAATGTCGTTGCCTTGCTCTTTTGCCTTTATATCTACAAAATGGATTTAAAACATTAGTTTAGAGCATAAAATAGGCATCGAGGATACTAATTCTATGAATAAGAAGTCCTAAATGGGTCAAAATCCCTGACTCATCAAATGCACATGGCTGTATTCACTGATCACAAAAGTCTCGAGTATGTTTTCACTTACAAGGAGTTGCAGCTTAGCCATAGAAGATAGCTAGAACTTCTTAAGGATTATGATATAAGTTTTGTCTACCACCTAGGTAATGCTAATATTGTTTCTAATTCACTTAGTAGATTATCTATGAGAAGTAAATCTCATGTAGAGGAGGGAAAGAAAGAGCTTACTATGGAAGTGCATAGACAAGCCTATTTAGAGCTTTGTCATTTGTACTCAGAGGAAGGTGGTGTGGTGTCCTTGTTCAGAATGGAGCAGAATAATTATTAGTGATGGAAGTGAAAGAGAAGCAGGGGAATGAACCTATCTTACTTTAGTTAAAGGAAGAAGTTCATAAGAAAAAAATGATGACTTTTTAACAAGGGAGAGATGATGTATTTAAATACCAAGGCAAGTTAGCATTCCAATTATGGATTTTCTTAGAAAGATAGAATCAAGGCAGAAGTGCACGATTCCAGGTATTTGACTCACCTAGGTTCCAAAAAAATGTACCCTGACTTAAGAGAATTCTATTGATGGAATGGAATAACGAAGAACATTGCAAATTTTGTTGTTAGGTCTCAGAATTTTCAACAAGTTGAAGTTGACCACCAGAGGCCATGTGGCATGGCTTAGAATATAACTTTTCTGGAGTGGAAGTGGGTGATGAAAAATATGGACTTCATTACCAGCTCAACGCAATCTCGTCGACATCATGACTCAATTTGGATGATTGTAGATTGAATGACCAAATTAGCTCAACTCTTGCTAGTAAAGACTATGGACTCAGTCGAGTACTATGCCAGTTTGTACATCCACGAGATAGTAAGGTTTTATGGAGTTCCATTGTCTATCCTTTTATATATGGGTGTGCAATTCACCACCTAAATTTTGAAGTCAATCCAGAAAGGTTTAGGTTTGAAAGTGAACTTTAGTACTACTTTTCATCTGAAGACAGATGGTCAGGAAGAGTGTACCATTCATACTTTAGAATATATGTTGAGGGCTTGTTTAATTGTCTTCAAGGGAAGTTTAGATGACCATTTGCCTCTCATAGAGATCACATACAATAATAGTTAGCACTCCAACATTCAAATGACTCTTTATGAGGCACTTTATGGGCGAACGTGCAGATCTCTAATTGATTGGTCCAAAGTTGGTGAACCAAAATTGATAGGGACATACTTAGTTCACCAGGCTATGAAGAATTTTAAGACTATCTAGGTTAGGTTGAAGCTTACTCAAAGAAGTCAAAAGTCTTATATTCATCTTAGATGCATGGACTTGGAATTCGAAGTGGATGATTGGGTCTACATAAAGGTCTCACCTATGTGATGATATTTGGAAAGAGAGAAAAGCTCAATCCCCGTTATGTTGGTCTGTGCCAAATTTCAAAGAGAATTGATAATGTATCTTATGAGTTAGAAGTACAAGAATAGTTAGCAATTATCCACTCAGTGTTTAATATTTCAATGCTTATCAAGTATAAAGTTGATCCTCACTCTTAGTTTCCACATAAAATAATTGTGTGGAAGGTATCTTGTCATATCAAGAGGTCATAGTTAAAACTCTTGATCGATAGGTTCATACGTTGGGAACTGGGGATGTTGCATTAGTGAAGGTTTTATGGAGGAATCAAATTATTAAAAAGGCTACATGGGAATCCGAAGAGGATATGAAAGACATATACCCTCAGTTGTCATTCCTCACAATGAATCTATTGAAGGTAAGAGTCCTTCCCTTATTTCAGATTCAAGAACTATTCCTTGTATTTGAATGTTCTAGATTCTACTTTACATTCATCCCTTGTGTAGTCCTTCAAATGCTTATGACCTTGTAAGTAGAATTCAGTTAAAATAAAGATAGCTTAAGTTGATTACATTAGCTTGATCATCATTCGAGGGCAAATGATCCCAATGGGGAGATATTTTAACACCTCACAACTTAAACTCTAAGGATTCAAACCATTCATCGTAAGTATATAAGCTTGGAAAGGGTGATGTCCTCCATGTACATGCGTGTTAAGGTCCATTCCTAAATGTGAACATTATATCCTATGAGTTTTAGGGTCATAAGACACCTCTAACATGAAGTCAAGTTCAAAGCTTCCCTAAAATTTATGTTTTCCATGAAATCATGAAATGGTCAACTTCAAATAACCATCTCCTAGAATATAGAGAGTTATATGGACAATAACCTATCAAATTAAAGGTATTTGAGTCTTCTTTCCAATGTCAACAACCTCTTATATATTAATCAATTTTGGGAGTAAAAAGTTCTAATGATTTTATCATGAAATGGTAGCGATTAAAGTGAAGGAAACATCTACTCCCTCAGTCCCATTTTATATATGTGGCAGCTTTTCCTTTTAATCCGTCCCAAAAAGAATGTTACCTTACTATAATTAGAAATGATTTAAATTTAAAATATCTCTTTTACCCTTAATGAAATGATTTTCAACCACAAAAATAACTAGAAATTGTTTTAGACCATAGTTCCAAAAGTCCTATTTTTTTTCTTAAACACCTGCCAAGTCAAATGGTGCCACATAAAATTGAATAGAGTGATTTCATTTCAATGCGCCCAGATAGAATAATTGATGTAAGATGTGACAATCCTATTGAACATGCTTTGTGTACTCATGAAATACAAGAATCATGATGATTAAGAGACCCGTAAGAACACTAGTGATTAAGTGACCTCAACAACATGACATCACATGAAATGATATTTAGCTTATGCGGATGATAAAGAAACAACTACTTATTTATTTAATGCTAGTTCCCACTAATGAGTCTGAGATTTGGACTCATTTAGGGCTTTGTTTTGGTAGTTTTAGTGTCCTCAAAAACCTAATTTGTGCTATAAACTGACGTTAAAGCCTTGATTTTCAGGTATGTGGACTAAGGAAAAAAGTAAGGACACTAACATGCAAAAACTAACAAAGCAAGCTAAAGAACTGGAGAAAAGGAATGATGATGATCAACAAGACCACTCGGCGAATCGCTGAGTGGCTCTTCAATCCGCCTAAAGTTCCAGTGTGCCAGCCTTGAGGGAAGAAACCAAGTCGGTGATAGAAAAAGGGCAGTCGGCAAATCGCCGATCAGTTCCGCGATGACAAAATGGATCATCCAAAGTTACAATACTTGAGGATGCTGAGAATCAATGCATAATGACGATAGAAGAGAACAAATGATGTGTCGCCGAACCACTCGGTGACCCCGACTTACCTCACGTCTCTTATGGCTAATTTTTGGGAAACTATAAATTGAATTTTAAATGTAATTTTGAGGGGCTCTCCAAGTTCTCTCCCATATTACAGTTCCCATTCTAGACTTAGAGTTTTCTCTTGATTTTTGAGTTAGAATTGTATAATTTTGGAAGATTTGAAAAGTGGGTCTTTGAATTTAATTCTTAGAAATCATTGTAAAGGCTTAGAGACTCTTACCTAGATCATGGAAAATGTATTTGGTAATGTTTTTTCTGTTTTTATGATGTGTAGCTAAAACCTCAATTCTTGGAGTGTGATCATGTGCTTATTTGTCTAATTATCGTATGGGTATTATTGTTTGACGATGAAATTGCTGTTTTAATGTTGGTTTAATCATTAGCTGAGTTTTAATTTATAAATTGTAGTTGCAAATGCAATTCTAATTTTGAGTTATTAGCTTGCTTGAGAAAGAGGTTTTGGGACCAAAGCTTCTGATTAATGATTTGTAGGTATTGGGTTAATATGGGTTCAACTCGAGAGATTGAATCTCAAATCTAATCCTACCCATCTAGCTTGAGAGAGGGGATATGTTAAGGATGTGGGCTGGTTATCTTGTTAAGCTTGTTGATGTTCAAAAGAAATTACGTGAATCGTAATAGTTGTTCAAGAGAAAACTATTGCACTTAAAGTCCAGCCTATCCACAGTGTTTCAGCAAATTATTGTTAGATTTCAATTACCCATATAGCATAATTAGCCTATAACCGATCACATCCTAAGAACTACTCTCTATATTGTTATTTTCCCATGTTTTCATTGTTATTTCAGCTGTTCATTGCAAAATCAAATACCCCATCTGACATTAGTTGTCACCCTTTTAGATTTAATTGTATGTTTCGATAATTTTTATTCCTATAACTGTTTAGAATACATTTGTTCTTCTTAATTGAATTTTTGACACGTACCACTCACTGTGGGTTCAACTCCAACTCTCCGTTAGGTTTTATACTGCCTAATGATTGTTTGCACCTAGAACTAGATGATGTGCGCTTGAAATGTTAAAAAAATGGTGCCGCTTTAGTTGTAGCTGAATCTATTTACTCTAGAACCACGGAGTGGTGTTGTTTAAAATTCTTTTAGTGAAGTTAAATTGTGATCTTTTTAGTTGTAGCTGAATATACTTACTCTAGTTTTTGGTTTTGTGTTGTTTGTGTTAAAAAGCGGATGAGATGAGTGTAAACGGAAGTAATGGTATCCATGTGGGGAACCAAGATGACATTGGAAATCTTAACGATATTAATGACCCAATTCAATTGGGTGGTGCTAGTGCAATTTGTTTACCTCCGGCTGAAGGAAACACTGTTTTCCACATTACTAGCACAATGCTTCAGCTCCTGCAACTTAAAGGAATATTTGGGGGGCTGGTTCATGAGGATCCCTATGAGCATATTAGGAACTTCATGGATGTCTGTGGTCCATTCTCATTTAAGAACATATCACAAGAATCAGTCCGCCTCAAGTTGTTTCCATTCTCCTTGATGGGTGAAGCTACTAAATGGTTGGCTGAGTTACCAAGGGATTCCATTACCTCTTGGGATGAGCTTATGACAACATTCCAAGTGAGGTTCTTTCCCCATCAAAGATGATGACTCTAAGAGATGGCATACCAGGTTTCAAACACTTGGAATGTGAGCCAATCCATGAGACATGATTGAGATTTAAGAAGCTGGTGTTTTAGTGCCCAACTCATGGACTTCCAAATAATGTGTTGCTGCAATACTTCTATCGCAGTCTTGATTCGGTGAACAAAGGGGTGGCTCATACTCTATCTCTTGGTGGTATAATGCAACAGCCATATAAAGTAGCATCTCAACTCCTTGATTGTATGACCAAGATCAATAAGGCATGACACACTCGTGAAGATCAAGTGTCTCCTCTCACGTTTAGAATGACAAAAGAACAGATCGAAAAGATCAAGAGAGAGACAAAAACATGGCTAAAATGATGACCCACCTGGACCTCTTAGCTGAAAATGTCATGGATGTTGGTACAAAGAGTGTTAATGCTGTGGGTGTTGGTGGAGTTAACCCCGATGAAGCACAATTTGAAGCGCTGTACAATGAGAAAGTGAACTTCCTAGCCAATCAAGAAGAAGGCTATTGTGCAAACTACCCAAGACCGGGTGGAAATAAAGGTTGGAACAGAGATGAGGGCTGGAGAGACCGTGACAGATATTGGCATGATCGTAACGCCACCTGGAAAGAGAGATAGGGGTACAAGGACAAGTATGTTCCTCCCCATAAGTGTCAAATGCCCAAGGAATCTGAAGGTGGCCGTATAGAAGATATGCTCTCATGCATTCTCAACAGAGTTGAAGGGTCAGACAAAGTGTTGAAAGAGATGAAAGAGGATGTCTCAACTCTCAATCAAACAGTGAAATCTCACTCAGTCTCTATTAAGCAACTGGAGACCCAAATGGTTCAAATTTCTTCTCATTTGAATCCAAGACAACAAGGGGGATTGCCCAGTGACATAATGGCAAACCCTAAAAATGAAGTTTGATTTGGTATCCTCATCGTGCCACGACGTTAACTAAGGCGCTTCTTGGGAGGCAACCAAAGTTTTTCATGCTTTAGTTTTTGATTTTGAATAACGGGTGTTGATTCTGCGAGTTAAAAAGTGAAGAGTGTTGGAAAAAAGGTAGTTTGGCGAGCCCAAAGTCAATTCGGCGGCACGCCGAAGAGGTTGGCGAACCCCGCTTTGGACCGCCGTTGGAATGACCAAGCTTGCAGGGAAACTCTGTAAAACTTGGCGGACAATTTGATCAATTAGTGACTCGCCAAACAGGTCGGTTAGCCCGATTTTGTCCGTCGTTTGAACCCCCAAAATTGCTGGGAGTCCTGTAAAACTCGACGAGGAAAATACTACTCGGCGTATCACCGAGTGGTTTGGTGAGGATGACTTACTCCGCCGAAGGTGCCGCGAACGGAAAGATTTTAAATGCCAAATGGTTTAAAATTTCAAAATCCTTCACTTTCCCTCATTTCTACCTATCGTACCCTCTCACCCAACTTTTGATCTACCATATTTTATTGTTTTTGCCCACATTTTTGTGTGAATTCATGCTCGGAATTGGATTACTTTGCCGCCTAGCTATTCAAACTTGAAACACGGCACACAAGTTGGTTTTTCAAACCCATGCTTTAAGTGTGTGGTTGAAATCGAATGCAATAGGTAAATTTGGTGTTGTTTGATGTTGGGTAGTTGCTATAATCGTGCTTCATCTATTCGTTTGAGCATTGTCATACGACATTCTTTTTCTACCAAGTCGGACACTCCCATCACGAACTTATTCATCTTTAGCCCTTGAATCCACCATCATAGTTGGATCATAATTGGATAGTTGGGTGAACTTTAGAGAATACTCTTTCATACTCATACCTCCTTGACGAAGATTAATGAACTCTTGCATCTTTTCTTCCCTCAACTCTAGGGGAAAGAATCTATCAAGAAATGTCGATTTAAACAATTCCCACTCTATGGGACCCGCTCCTACCGGCCTCTCCCCTTTCCATTGATCATACCACACTTGAGAAACATCTTAACCCTTGAATCCATATATCAAATTCAGGGAAAGTTAAGAGCCTATTCTAGAGATTTCTTAGAGTCTTTTCAAAAATCTTCTACAAATGTTTTAAACTTGTTTTAAAGACTTGAGCATTGAGTTGAGTAAGAGTAAGAGAGTGACATTCATTTCTTCAAAATATTATATGGAAACTAAGTATTTCCAAGAGTAAAATATTTTCACATTTAAACAAGAGAGGAAACACCGATTTCCAAGAGAGCTTTGAGCTAGTTTTTGAGTAATAATCTCAAACCACAGAAAAAGTTATGTTTTTAAACATATGAGCTAGTTACATTTTGGGAGTATTATTGAGCACCGATTTGGAGACAAGTTTGAGTTCACATAATTCAAAGTCTCCATAAACCGTGTAGCCAACATGGGTAGAAAAGGATCATACTTTTTAGGCGATTCCTTAATGCTTTTAGCATAGACTAGTGGATCCACTTAGTGAGTTAGGTTCTATACCCCCAGCAAGGTATAGGACGGCCCTGGCAGCGTGAAGCAAAACGATGTACCATCACATAGCTCATAGTGATGGTTTTCGGTTAGAGAAACTCTCACAGAGATATTTTTTGTTTTCATATATACACAGAGATATTTTGTATTCTTATATACACAGAGAAATTTTGTATTTTCATAGAAAAACTGAGTTATTGTTGTATTTTTCAATACACACAGTTGTTATCCACATGTTTTAAAATCTTTTCTTTATATTGCATTTGTATTACTACTTTATATTGAACTGAGTTTAGTTGAGTTGAGTTCAATTGAGTTGAGACCAGGTAAGTTCTTTCAGTTTCCTTTCAAGCTTATGTCTTATTTTAGAATTCCCCTCGCATGCTCGTACATTCCATCTACTGACGTCATTTTGCCTGCATCTTTTATGATGCAGATACAGGTAACTAGGATCAGCTTCCAGCAATTTGTTGAACCAGTTGAGCATTCAGAGACAGTTGGTGAGCCTCATTGCTTTCCGGAGGATCCCTTTTATCAGTTGTTTTATCATTTCATCTTTGTTATTAGGATGATCAGGGGTCTTGTCCCAACATCCCTCTTAGTATTAGAGGCTTCATAGACAGATAGCTATAGTTCTTTAGTCTTTGCATTTCAGTTGTTTTGTTTCATGACTTGAGTTGCCACTTTGGCTAGTTGGATCTTTAATTCTAAAACACCCTAGTTATTTTGAGATAGTTCAGTACAGTGAATTTGTTTTCTTTTATTAATGCTCAAAGTCTTCTGCTGAGAGTCTAGCCAGGCCAAGGGTTCGCTTGGGGACAGTAATGGTTCTTGAGTGTCAGTCCTACCCAGGGTGTAGGCTCGGGGCGTGACATATCCCATCCCTGACTCAAACCCATAGAGTAATTTAGATCAAAACTTCATAGATAAAAACTATAAGACAACAATAGATACATGCCATATACTCAATACATGAGCATATGTGTTGCAATCGGTGAATCACCGATCAATCACTGTACTTTGTCAATTGTATTTCTGCTATTGAGGCAGCTTAGCTCCATTTAAATAGTTATCTAGTCGGCGAGATGCATGTTGATTCATGCAGGATGACAGTTCCATCACTGGTGTACTTAAGTGACTTTTGACTTCAAATCCGTCAAACTCGCTTTTTTTCAAAGAATGTCTGCATCTAAGAGAACTAGGGCCTAAATCTCCTTCAATTAGCATTAAAATATGATAATAATTCATGAATTTGAGTCTTATGATTTGGTAAAATATCAGCTCATCAATCAACAAGTTCTGTTAACAAATGCAAATGAAATATTCGAAAATGAAGTTTGAACAATTAATAAGCTAGTAATTATTGTTCTAAATTTTAGCATGTTGAGAAGATTATTTTTTTGTGAGATAGTTTTATCTCTTGTATTTTATTTATTGAATTTAATCCAACCGATATTGTTTAGAAAAGTTATATAAGTAATTATTAGAATAAAAAATTAGTTCAATTCTCCTAAAGATGACCGGAAAGGAAACACTAGTAATTTTGAGCAATTTAATCCATTAAATTTGTTGGCACCATTCTAGCATATAACTATACAATATGTGGCATGTTGCACTGCTTAAGTTTTGGTATGGCCGAGTTAATCCTTAGGATAATATGTGGATTTACCTATTCAACAAAGAAGAGAATCACTTTGTGAGATAACATTGTCGATGAACGAAAGAAAGAGTGTAATGACCCTCCAGGTCATTTTTCTGACCATTTCAGTGTTTAGAGTTTTCCAGTAAAGACCCCAAGTCATTTATCACTTGCTTGGACTCACAGTTCGGTCACCGAATTGTTCGATTGGATTTTGTGCAATTTTCCGTATTTCAAAGCCTTTGAAACTTGAACAGTTGACTTCAATTCCTGAAGGGCCATTTTAGGCTAGGTGCATAGTTGGTTCGGGCCCCGAGACTTCTATTGCGAGTTTGTATCATTATGCATTTTAACTTTGAAGCTTATGCCAAGGGATGACTTTGGCACACATTCTTGGTACATGTGCTCAGATGAGAATTCCATCAGTGTGGTTAGCTCTGGAATTTCCGTTATCATTTTGAGCCTTCTTGTGGTTTTTAGCTTAAAATGGAACTTGGGTGTGGGACTCACTTTTCCTCGAAAGGACCTCAGATGGAAGTTTTGATGGTCCATTGAGTCTAGAATGCCAAATTCAATTGGTAGAATATTTCATCTGCACGCATGGGGTTCCGAACGAATCTAGGACACCTCAGTGGAGAATTTAGAGTTTATCAAACTTGGTGAAGTGTTGATATCTGATGCATGGTTTTAACGACAAGAAATAAGACTTTGGGCGACCAAATTTTACTTTTAGCGACCAATTTTTGGGTATTTATATCCACAAATTGGAACTTTCACCCTTTATTTTCAAAAGACGATTTCTCCCTCATCCAAGCTCCAATTTGAGTGATTTGAAGTCATGTGTGATTTTTGAAGCGTGGCTACTTGGATGTGTGATTAGAAGCTATTGAAGAACCTTTGTTCGAGGTGAATTAGAGCTTGAAGATGCTGCCTTGGCTTGGTTTTCTTGTTAATTTTGCATGTTGTGGTTGTGGATGATTTCAAGCCTTGGATTGTTGATATGGTCAAATTATACCTCCCTAAAGAAGCATAAGCGATCGTTATCAAGTACAGAACCCAAATTTTAGGTTGGGGTCGATCCCATGAGGAAAATGGTCTAGACTTAACTTTAACCAACAATTATATTCGTTTAGTCAAATTACTTCCAGAAACAAGTAATTAAAGGGGTGGATTTGTGATACAAATTATAAGAATTCAGTAAGTAATCAGTAAACAAAAGTCAATTTTGGCTATTATCAAGATGAGAGAATTAACTAGGGTATACGTGTTCCCCACAAGCTCATAACGCAGTAATCCTAGTAATAGCAATCCTTTCCTAGTGTACTACATGCAAAGTGGTAAGCTAGGTATCTTTAAATCCTTGGTTTGGCATCTACAGAATTTCACCCCGCACCTTGGTCCGGCTACGTGTGTATAATTTACTAAACCTTACCTTTACCTCATATTAGACATCACATCGATGTTTGGCTTAGTTATTACTTCGCACCAATCAACACTAGACTATTAGATAGTATCACACTAAATCCATGTTGATAATTCTTTTCTTGTTGATTACCTCCTTGGTCCGGCAAGTAGCAACAAGGCGAGTTCTAACGTTGCACACCGTTAAAAAGACTTTTAAACGAAAGAATTATCAATGCATGCAAAACACTATTCAAGCATTGCTTATTTAGTATTCATACTTTGTTAATCACTCATGGTTCCCACAACCCTAGTTGTGGTGATTAGTTACCCATAATCATATGAACACAATTCATTGTTTTAGATGAATGAATTATGAACTTACGTAATTGAGAATAACAAACTCGGAATTTCCACTTGAATTTCAAAACCAAAACCTACAAAACCCACTTAGGAGATCAAGAATTTCTAGGTTTGCGAATAAATCCAAAGTCACAAAGTAGAACTAAAGTAATAAAGTCTAACCCCCAAAAACGAGGTTTACATTCCCTATATATAGAAAAATAAGTCCTAACTAAAAAGGAAACGAAATAAGGAAATTATGTTCAGGTACGCGTCTTCATTCCAGGAGACTGACTCACGGACCGTCAATGATTATACGGTCCGTGATTCCCTTACGTCACCCATGACTTAGGCAATATTTTCAGCTTCCAAAACTCAACTTCTCTGAAGCAAACGATGGACCACCAGTACGCACCGTAGATTGATCTACGGTCCGTCGATCCCTCTCCGTGGCTCCACACTTAGAATCTTCAAAAATAAGGTACTCGAACCCTCGCAGTATCATTCTACGGATCAGCAGTATGGTCCGTAGATTAATCTACGGACCGTCAATGGCCACCGTGGTTCCACACTTGGTCAGATTTCCCTGATTTGCCTTGCCTGCTGATCTACGATCACCATCTACAGAGTGTCAATGGACCTATGGTCCGTAGATCACCTTCATAGATGCCCTTTTCTACACATCTTTTAGCTGTATCTTTATTTCTGCTTCCAAACATATTTCCTGCAAAAACACAATAAAAACACATAGAAACTAATACAAAAAGGCCCTAGACACACACAACTCTTAAGTGAAATGTATTAAAAATACCGTAAACTTACGGTATATCAACACCCTCAACTTAAAGTCGTTGTTTGTTCTGAAAAGACGCATTAAGACTCTAACCGACACTTGTATAGAAGCAAGCAACTTAAGCACAAGCAATCACATGTCTATCTATCCCAACTCTCTTTTCGGGTGCAAAATTTGTTCTCTTAGACTCAACAAGTATATTCGTACGGATCAAAATATGACAGAGATCGACCAACCAACACACAACATACACTGTTTCACTATCACCAATGTACCAACTTTCCGACAATGTAACTAGTGCCCTTACTTTAAACGAAATCCCTTTTTCACACAATGAACACGAATTTGAGTACAAGGATTCATTCAACACTCACACTCAGAAGTAACTTCAAGTACAGTTAGTGCTCAATACCATAGGCTTGCCCTTATTTTCACTGCTTAGACTCTCCAAACTAGACTCTAGGATCACTATAGGACTTTCTTGGCTTGTAACGTAGGCTCAGGGTCAGGTGTGGTACAGTTGGGTACTGCTTAGTGACTTTCTGCCCTCCTTGTCATTACACTAGGCTTTTAACCTCTTTTTCTTGGCTTGTAACGTAGGCTCAGGGTCAGTTGTGGTACATTTGGGTACTTCTTAGTGACTTTCTGCCCTCCTTTACATTACACTAGGCTTTCAACATCTTTATTTTTTTTTTATTTTTTTTTTTGATATCCTACTGTTTTACCTTCTTTCCTTTGATTTTCTTCACTCATGGATGTGAATTTAGACTTTGTAGCTCTTTATTTTTCTCGTTCATATTTTTCTTGCGTTTAATTTATTTATTTTTTAGCTTTCAACAAGTCACATCCTTTCCTCTCTTTCCTTTTTCTCTGTTTCACCATCAAACTCTTTCCATACCCATTTTTCTTTCGGTTTCCTCTTTCATAGCCACCCTCAACCTATGGATTTTCCATTGGTTGAGGTGCACATTACCCGATGTCGGATCAGGGCCAAGATTGAAGTTACTTTTTATATTAGCCACCCTCAACTTAGGCTTTTGGCCTAAGTTGAGGTGCACATGCCCAAGGAGGGACCGGGGCCAACATAGTAGATTATGGGAAGGTGAGTTAGGGGTTTAGAAAGAAATGGTCTAATTTAGGCTCAAAGCATTTGGATCAAAGGGAGCATTTATTTCATTTGGTTGGATTCTTCTTTTAGGCAATTTGTGGATTTATCATAACAAGGGCCTATGATCACTTCCTAGCCTCTAGACTAGATTGTCTTAGCAGGACTAACCAGGCAGGTTCTAGATTGGCACACAAACTGTTTGAGCAATCAATTATTCTCGCACACTCTTGGCACATAGTTTTATTATCAGATTATCAGATTACCCAGTTCAAGTTTAAGCTTAAGTCGTGCCATCGAGTTGATTCATTATCATGTCATACTCAAAGGCAACACATTCAACTTATCTTAGCCTACAAATTCTAGCACACATCACAAATTTTGAACGGGTATCATTTTTCACAACCCATTATTCTTCATCCTTTTTCATGCTTCTACACATACGATCCTAACACATGCCAGTTCAACATAAATTAAACAGTCTCTTGAGGGAAAAGAACATAGGCAAGAAAACCCCAAGAGAGGATTATGAGTTGGGTTACTCAGACTTCTCCCTATCACTCACAATCCATTTACCCCACCCCCAACAAAATAATGTGCAATTGGCCCCAATGAACAGAAAAAGTAAAGAATAAAGGATTAGATGAAGCAAACGTGTGACGCATAGCGCTGAAGACCTATCAACAAGCGGGTGGGTCCGGATACCCGGAGCCTGCTAAATCAACAGTCGGGTCACACTCAGTAGTGCCCGCATCAACAAGGACAGCACCATCAGTAGTGCTATCCGCAACTCTAACTGCACCATCAGTGGTGCTCACATCAATCCTCATGGGCACAGAACTCGATGCCCCAGCAGCAGCCTCAAGCGCCCTTTTCTGGCGCAATTCCTCATTTAATATCGATGCTCTCCTAGCTTGCTCCTCCTCCTTATTCTCCCTTTTTGTAGCTCGATCATCATCAACAGTCTCAGAAGGGTGACTAGAGCGGTGCCTCTTGCCACGAGCATGAGTGGGATCGGGTTGTGTCTCTGTGTCTACCCTGAATAAGGCATCAAGAATGGTATCCTCAGACAATACCATCGGTGCATACTCTGGCTCATTCGCAGGAATCTCAAGAATGGCATCCACATCAGCTCAAAGACTAGCCAACTCTGCCCGGATAGAGGAATGATCGGTGTCGGGGGCTGGTCGGGTGAGAACCCTCAACTCAAACACATCCAGGCATTTATGAACTACCTGGATCTGCTGCTCTGTCTGCTGTGCCACCCTTTTCTCAATTCAAGCCTCAGACTCTGCTATCGACTTTTGCATCCAAGGCTAGATGTGGTGCAGCAGCGTGGCCATCTGAGCCTCTAATTTAGGTACTTTGGCCATCGGGACAACGGCAGCTCCTGACGGTGGTGTGGACCTGGATGAGCTAGAAGCCCTACTAGCGACCTGAGAAGAGGAGGCCGGGACAGTATCGGTGTAGCCTAGTATAATGGGATCACCGCCCTGTGCCTGCTCCACCGTGTCTGCAAGATCTGTGCCCAGGGGAGGTACCTCAACATGGGGCTCTCAGCGTGGTGCTGCCACATTTACCTCATCTCGAATGAGGCCTATATCCAAAATCCCAGTAGGGTGGATCAACCTATCATAGTGCCAGATTGGTACTCCAGAGTCTTTGCACAATTGAAAAATGAAATATGGAAAGGGGTAAGTTGTGGAGATCTTGAACGCCCTCTCGTGAATCTCTATCAGCAGCATGCGGGCAAAGTCAATCTCCAATCCTGCTACTAATTTTCCAACCATGACGGCTATGTCCCATGTGTGTTGGTGGTCATCTTTTGTAGGCGACACCCTGTTGCGCACCAACAACTAGAAGAACTTGGCCAAAAAATTTAATATGGCCTTTTGGATACCCAACCGTGGTGCAGTGACCCACTCTGCATGCTCGCCATCTGCAGTAATGTGGTTAGCCAACCATAGTGTAATAGCCTCCCGCTGCTCAGCATTTTTCTGGAAAGCGCCGCCCCTCACAATGTCCCATCGGTAATCAAACTCTGTTGTGTTCAATGGCCAAGAGTGACCGATGGTAGGGACATAGAGAAATCAACTGATGGTGGCATGTGATATGTCCACCGGATAACCTCGGACCATAGTGGAAGTGAGAGGGTCCTGGGTTGTGGGCTTCGACCACTTGGAGATCGAACCTCGGAGAGTGGCAGCATAGGAGGCGTAGAACTCCTGCACAATCTCCTCGCTATAAGTCCCTGGGTCTTGAGCCATCCAGTCACACTTGTGAAGCTGAAAAAGTCGGTAGATGTCAGGGACAGTGTGTAAGCTCCTCGTGAGGACTCTACGCTCCTCTGTAATAAGTCGGGCCATCTTTTCTTTGTCATTTTAATCTTAGCATCCCGATAAATCTGCCATTGGCCCTCAACACACCATCTATTTGGCTTACCGGCCACTGGATTAGGGTCATCATTATGTGGTGCTGGTACTGACTCCGAGCTAGTGGCCTCATCAGACAAGGCTGCTTGTTCATTTTCGCCGGAACCTGTGGCTAATTTAGCAATGGACCCTTCAGCATGGGAAAACTCAAACGCTGAAGCATGGCTAGACTCAGAGCCCGAAACATGGGCAGACTTGTAGACGGACGTAGACCCATTCTCTGAACTGGAAGCAGCCCCAGTTGGTGACCTGATCAATGTGTGCTCCTCATCAGACTGGGAGACAGTGACTACGTCAGGAATCACCTTTAGAGGGGTGCCTTTGGTGACTCGGGGTGCAGTGGGAGAGGTCCTTGTGTTAGGAGGAACGTATGCCGGATCCGTCTCCACATCGTTATCTTCGTCAATTAGCCTGAAGCTAAGGGTAACAGAGTTTGACTTGCCCTGTTTTGTATAGGTGACTAGCTTCTTGGGTGCCATAGTTCCTGTGGAAGAGTTATTAGTACCAAAACTAAAAAAACAAACTCGAAGTAATTTTAGAACTAAAACGAAAAACAACAAACACCCAAAAAAATTCAGACAGTGACTACAATGGTCATCTACGGTGGGGACCTACGGTCCGTAGACTGATTTACGGTCCTGGAACCCTTCCGTTGATCAGAGGACCAACATTATTGGTCGCAAATGGAGACCACGGATGTACAAAACGGTCTGTAGATTGATCTACGGACCATAGTCCACCTCCGTGGTTTCACACTTGGTGAAATTTTCAAATGCATCCAACCACGAACCTGATCTACGGTCCGTAGACAGGGTCTCGTGGACGGGATCTGTGCCAGGTTTCAGAAATTCTTTAATTTCAATCCCACATATTTGATCATTTTCAACAGTATCCTAGTCTAACCATGCATTTCAATATTTAATCATGCTAGTTCGTCATTCTCAGGATTCCAATTACTCAATTTGATAATTATTTCATACAAGATTCGGAACCCTAAGTCAAAACTTAGATATAGGCTATCATTTAGACAGGTTTAACACACTATCAAGGCAACACAATCACAATCTATCGTCCCAAGGGTGTTAGTACTTAAATTTTAGCATGCAATTACATACACTTAATTACCCAAGGTCAAGACCCGACTCCCGACTTTCTATATTTAATCTATGAACTGAAATTCAAATTGAGGGGAAAGTCTGTTACCTTACAAGCAATGAGGAGTGGTGTGATTGTGTGATAACACTAAGCTTGCAATGCCACAACTAATCGCATAGTTGCACCGAGCCTAGACACCAGAATTTTGAAAACAAAAAGGGATTTGGGAATATGGGGGATGATTTTGAGAGATGGTTGGGGGTGATTAATGGGGGAGATTAGGGAGTGATGTTGGGGTAAATTTGGAAATTTGGGAGTTGTAGGGACAGTTAGGGAGTAATGGAGGGATTTGGGAATTATGGGAAATGTTTTAAAAATTGGGGATTTTAAATGGGGAGTCCGGGTCGGGTCAGGCATCATTAGGGTTTTGGACCCTCTAGACCTCGTCTATGGTTCGTGGGTCGATCTACGGTCTGAAGATGGGAACCGTAGATCACTCTTATAGTTTGAAAAATTTAGGAACTTACCTGGGATCTACGGTTGACATTGACGGTACGTAGGTTAATTTATGGGCCATCGATGGGGTCCGTAGACCTCTGCAACAGACCTGTTTCTGTAGATTTTTCTTCGCGTCCCTGCACATGTAGCAACCATTAGGCCATTATTTTTACATTTTCTGGACACTTTTTAGGAATGGACCCTATGCTAATTCTAGTCAACACTAGTACAAAACTAAAACACCTATCTAAATTAACATATAGAATCAACTAAACAAAGAAAACTACTAGATGGAAAATAAGAACCTATCATTGGCTAGATTGTACATCTTGGGATGCCTCCCAAGCAGCGCTTGATTTAACATCGCGGCACGACACAGGCCTCTTGATTACTCAGACTTCATCAAGATTATAGGCCTCAACAACTTCTTGCACACTTTCTGCGTTTCCCAGATAGATCTTGATCCTTTCCCCGTTAACCATGAACCTTGTTCCTTCACTGTTCTCAAGTTCAACTGCTCCATGGGGAGAACTTTTGTGGGAAAAAATGGCCCGGTCCATTTGGATTTGAGTTTGCCCGGAAACAAGCACAACCTAGA
>NW_006238974.1:634786-635395 GCF_000226075.1 Solanum tuberosum
GAAACAAGCGCAACCTAGACTTGAATAGGAGCACAAGATCACCCACAACAAATTCTCGCTTTTCAATTCTTTGATCATGATACCTCTTCATCTTCTCTTTGCAGAAGGCTGAACTTTCATAAGCTTTTAGGAGAAACTCATAACTCATCAAGCATATTCAAGTCATTCATTCTTTGATTAGATGCGGTGCCCCAGTCCAAATTTAACTTTTTCATCGCCCACAAAGCTTTATGCTCTGGCTCTACCAGTAAATGGCAAGACTTCCCATATACAAGTTGGTAAGGAGACATACCTATGGGGGTCTTGTATGCAGTGCGATATGCCCATAGAGCATCATCAAGCTTCCTTGACCAATCCGTTCTATTAGCATTCACAGTCTTCGCCAATATCTGTTTGATCTCTCTGTTGGACACTTCAACTTGCCCACTAGTCTGCGGATGGTAAGGAGTGGTTTCATTGTGGCGGACACCATATTTCTCAAGTAGCGCCTTGAACAACTTACTACAAAAGTGTGAATCTCCATCATTGATAATCACCCTCGGTGTACCAAATCTGGAGAAGATATTCTTTTTCAAGAATGCGGTGACACTTTTACCTTCGTTGTTGGAG
>NW_006238974.1:635566-635808 GCF_000226075.1 Solanum tuberosum
TCTTGCCTCTTTGAAATTCCTCCTTCTCTTTGGCAACGATCACAAGACTTGGCTAAATCATGAGCATCTTGGTGGATGGTAGGCCAGTAGTACCCACACTGCAAAATCTTATGCGTAGTCCGAATACCACTATGATGCCCACCAATAGGCGATGAGTGACACACCTCTAGTATACTCAACATCTCAACCTTGGGTACACAGCGACGAATAATCCCATCAGCACAACTATGATACAAGTAAGG
>NW_006238974.1:635860-640167 GCF_000226075.1 Solanum tuberosum
AGAAGCAGCCAATACTTGTTCATCTGGAAAAGCATCATTAATTTCAACCCTATCACCAAGCTTTAGCATAGCCTTTTCCTCTAATCTGGACAAGTGATAGGCAACTTGATTTTCGGTCCCCTTTCTATCTTTTACCACAAAATCAAACTCTTGCAGCAACAATACCCATCTAATCAACCTTGGTTTTGCATCTTTCTTTGCCATCAAATACCTCAATGCAGAATGGTCAGTATGCACTATGACCTTAGTACCAAGCAAGTAGGATCGAAATTTCTCGAACACCAAAACCACCGCAAGAAGTTCTTGTTCAATCACAGTATAATTCTTCTGGGCCACATTTAGAGCTTTGCTAGCATAGTAAATAGGGTGAAGAATTTTTTTCTCTCCTCTGTCCTAATATTACACCAAGCGCCACTCCACTCGCATCTCACATTACCTCAAACGGTTGTCCCCAATCCGGTGAAATAATGATAGGTGCAGTAACCAACTTCTCCTTCAACTCTCCAAATGCTCTCAGACAAGCATCATCAAAATCAAACTTATACTCCTTTTCGAGCAGTTTGCACAACGGATGTGCAATTTTAGAGAAGTCCTTGATGAACCTCCTATAGAAACCATCATGCCAAACACTACTAAAAAAATAGCGTTTAGCGACGGATATTAGCAACGAACACTATTTCGTCACTATATAACGACGGATTTGCAACGGAATTACCATTTTGTTGCAAAATTGACAAATAATTTTTTGAGTAATAATATAGCGACAGATTGGCAACGGAATATTTATTTTGTCGCTAAATATTAGCGCGAAATTTTGGCGCCTAATTTTTCCTACGGATTTAGTAACAAAGTACGGGTGACAAATTTAATAAATATTGGGCAACGGAATTAGTGATGGAAAAAAGGTTGCTAAACTTTTTAATATATTTTTATAAAATTTATATTATATAGCGACGAAAAAATCTGTCATTATAATTTTTTCTAAATAAATACATTAATATGAAAGCGACGGATGTTAGAATCCATCAGTAAATCCGTTGCAAAATTTTTTAAAGTCATATTATATTCTAGGGCACAAATTTATTTCCACATTTCAAGCTCCCGCTCCAAAGAGGTCTCTCTCAAGCTCCATCTCCATTGAAACTTTCCAAGTCTCACTGCAAGCTCCATTGAAGTTCTTCATCTCCTTTCCAAGTCTCCACTGCTAGCTTTCCAAGTCTCCACTGTAAGCTCAATCTCTCATCTCGATTTCAATTTCGTTTAGCTCTCCATCTCAATAGGGCTGTGGTATTTTCAAAATGGGTAGTTTCAACTCTTCTTTCTGCAAGATAAGAACCCCAACTCGTTCCTGCATTTGGATGTTAGATTCACTGGATTTGGGTATCAATGGCTTCAGTTGACAAAAGCATTGTTTTCCAGTTCAACTCGTCTTCTAAAAATAGAGATTTTAGTGTTTTGGGTGTATGAAAATATGCTATTTTAACTCTTAACTCTTTCCATTTCATTTAGCTTGATTACTTGAAGTAGGATTGGTATTTTCTCAAAATAGGGGTTTTAAAAATTTAAGTGTTCCGAAAATAGGGTTTTTTCTAGAAATTATGTTTTCTGGAAATAGGGATTAGGGTTCAAGCAAGCATTTGGATTTCAATGTTGAAATGTTCATTGACTTTGGGTTCCACAATTGTCAATGAGAGTAGAAATTAATTCTTGCTGCCTCAATGGTACCTTGTCAATTTTAAACAAAACAATTATTTTTTATATTGGCTCACCTAATTAGATGGGATTTATGAATATAATTGCTGTCTAAATTCTGAGCTACTGTATTACCCAGAAATTGGCTCATTGATACACTTTTGGCAAGAGTCCCTTGAAGATCTTTGTAGTAATTGCTTTCTTTGTTTCCATCCTAAATAATATGGGGGAATGTCATGAGGTTAATAAAGAGAAGGAAATTATATTAGTACGACGTACCTGTTGAGAATAGTTTTAGTACCACGTACCTGTTGAAAGTTGCCTTGAATCTTCTGAACTTTCAAGTATTTCTCTGATTGAAGAGATTGAGTAATTATCTCATGCTGATGCTTGCTGAAGTTCTCTTCCTCTGCCTGTTTTTTCAGAAAACAAAACAAAAATCAGATTCATTGCTTACTGTATTAAGTGTTTAGTTTCTATTTATATTGTTATTGTTCCATGTTCTTGCTAATAACCAAGGTAATGAAATGTTAAAATGTTGCAGGCCCCTGCTGTTATAACATCATCATCAGGGTCTGGTTGATATTCGCTTGAAGTAAGCCTCACTCTTCATTTCTATCTCTGATTTAGCTCAAGATTTAAGTTCCGAGGTATTTTGTTTACTCAATCTAACTATGATGAAGATTGTTGCCATTATCTTGAGACTATTCGAGTTAGAGCTTTTTGTTTAAGAGATTAGTGAAAAGTTTTGAGAATTCTTATTCTGTTGTTGTGGGTGTTTCTGTGATTAGTTCTTGCTGGAGGAATACATTCTAAATTTTAACTTGTTTGTTGATTTTATTTTCTAGAAAAATGCATTCTAGACTTTAACTTTTTCTTTGGTTTTATTTGCTAGAGGAATTGTTGTACTTATAGAGGAAAGTCATGTGATTTTCTTAAAAATTGTCTTTTTGAAATAAAGATTTTTGGCAACTGCTTGTTCAATAGATTAAATTATTATCCAAATCAAATCAAAGCAACTACATAGTCATCAAGAACCTCTAAGATTAAATTTATTAGCTAACTGCTTGTTCAGTAGAAAGTTTTTCATGTAATGTGCTTCTGTTTGTTGCTGATGAAATGTAGTATTGGCTCCAAATTCTTTTCTTGCTCTAGTTTTTCACACACTGAAAAGTGTTGTTTGTACTGTAAATTAATTGTAATGCTTCAATCCCTTTTGTTTGTCATCAATTTTGTGAGATTAATATAGTAATTAGATAGTTTCAATAAGTTCACTGTAACTAGAATGCTTCAGTAAGTTGATTTGAATTAGAATGCTTTAATTCTATAAGTTGACTAAAATTAGAATGTTCTAGCAGCTGTTTTGTAAGTTGATTATAATTAATAATTGCTTTAATATTTCGTAAGTTTTTTTAAAGTTTTCATAGTGAAGAACTTTAGAAATTGTTCCTGTTTTGCCAGTATGCATGTTTTGTTTGAATTTGATGAATATGAATGAGAGTACCTTCTGGTCCACGGTTTTGTGCTTGTTACTAATTTTTTTTGTAAATTTAAACATTATTAGGAACATGAATAATCTAGAGCGTGGTTGGATGTATGATAGGTTGGATGGCCAAGGAGCTATAAATTCTAGTTTCGTAATTGGAGTGGATAAATTTATCCAATTTGCATGTTCGCAACAGAATCGCATGAGCGGTAATAAAGTTAGATGTCCATGTAACCTGAGTCGTCTCATCCTTGTGAACCTTCAATGGACGAAGATACTAATCTCGAGTCCCAAAAATTATATGATTTGCTACAAGCAGCTGATGCAAAAATTGTATCCCGGTTCTTCCCTCTCTCAACTTGCTATTGTGTCTCGAATGTTAAATATTAAAATGGAGAACAATATGTCACAGAGAGGTTATAACCAAATGATGCAATTGTTGAAAGAGGCTTTACCTGAAGATAACATAGTGCTTGATAGCTACTATCAGACCAAGAAGCTAGTGCGTAGCTTGGGTTTGCCAGTTGAAAAGATTGATTGTTGTGAATTAGGATGTATGTTGTATTGGGGTGATGATGAACACCTTACATCTTGTACATTTGGTGGCCATGATAGATACAAGCGTCGTATTGGCTCTCGTAAGAGGAACTTGATCCCTTACAAGAAAATGTATTATTTTCCTTTGATTCCTAGATTGCAAAGATTATATGAATCCCATGCTACAGCTGTCGACATGAGATGGCATCATGAGCATACAAAAGAGGATGGTGTAATGTGTCATCCATCAAACTCTGAGGCTTGGAAACACTTTAATGACACTCATCCTTTTTTTGTTGATGAACCAAGAAATGTAAGGTTGGGGTTATGTACTGTTGGTTTCCAACCATTTAGTCAGTCTGGGAGCAAATACTCTTCATGGCCAGTGATTGTCACACCTTATAATTTACCTCCAGGAATGTGTATGAAAGAAGCTTATATGTTCTTAACAGTCATTGTTCCGGGGCCAAACAATCCCAAACATAAAATTGATGTTTATTTGCAGCCTCTAATAAAGGAATTGACTTTGTTATGGGAGACAGGCGTGGAAGCATTTGACATCTCAAAAAAGCAAAACTTTCAACTAAGGGCA
>NW_006238974.1:640575-645993 GCF_000226075.1 Solanum tuberosum
TCTAACATGATTCGACATAATCTTGATGTCATGCATATTGAGAAAAATGTCTTTGATAATGTGTTTAACACAGTTCTTAATTTTGAAGATAAAACCAAAGATAATCCACAATCACGTCAAGATATGGTAGATTATTGTGATCGGCCTCAATTGGCAAAGGATAGTAATGGAAAATATCCCAAAGTTGTATATACGATAGACAAGGAAGCAAGAGCTATCTTGTTCAATTGGGTGAAAGGCTTAAAGTTTCCAGATGGGTATGTTTCCAATTTGGGTAGATGCCCAGACACAAATGCGAAAAGGATATTTGGCATGAAAAGTCATGATTGTCACGTGTTCATGCAACGACTGTTGCCTATTGCTTTTTGCGAACTACTTCCTAGTAATGTGTGGCAAGCACTTATAGAATTGAGCTTATTTTTCAAAGATCTTACTTCTACAACTCTACGAGTTGATGACATGGAGAGATTAGAGAGAGACATCCCACAAATCTTGTGCAAGTTAGAACGTATATTTCCTCCCGGATTCTTTGACTCAATGGAACATCTTTCTGTACACCTTCCATATGAAGCAAGGATAGTTGGACCTGTACAATATCGATGGATATACCCTTTTGAAAGGTAAATGTAAAACTTTATAGAAAATTTGTGACTAGTATGCTATATATTTTTATCTTCTAATGTAATGGTCCATACATGTTATATATTTAGGTATCTAGGAACTCTTAAAAGGATGATTGGAAATAAAGCTAGTGTTGAGGGTTCCATTTGTGAAGCGTACTTGATGACAGAGCCAACACAACTGTTTTCTCATTATTTTGAACCTCATGTCATGACACGTAATCATAACGTGGACCGTAATGATGATGGTGGGGATAAGGAAGATATTGAAGGAAATTTATCAATATTCTCCCATCCAGGTCGACTATGGGCAGAAGAAAAAAAAAGGGATTTATCCCTTGAAGAAATCAAGGCTTGCCCAAAGTTATATCTTACTAAATTGTGAGGAGGTTGAGCCGTTTGTGAGGTAACAAAAGTTAATTTTATTTCTTAATAATATAAACATATCCTTATATCACGACTTTTTAATTTAACTTATTTTGTTGTAATGAAGTATGTTCATGCAACGTTTGCAAGAAGAATTTCCGAATCTATCTCAGGGTCAAATAGACGAGAGTCTTGAAGCAAATTTCTCTATATGGTTCAAGGAATTTGTGAGTATTGTGAAATTATCTTTTATACAATGACATGCTTAAATTTAGTTTTAAATTTTACTAAGTCTTACATTTAAAAAAAAATAGGTCCAATGCAATCCCATTGAGAATGAATTCTTGTGTAGTCTTGCTCGTGGACCATTAATAGACGCTACATGTTATTCTGCGTAGTTTGTTAATGGATACAAATTTCACACAGAATGTCATGGTAGCACAAGATCAACAATGAATAGTGGAGTTTGTATCTCAGATCCAAATTTTGGTGATTATTATGGACGGATAAAAGAGATAATACAAGTGGAATACCGTGAAGCACCTTTAAAGCAAATTGTATTATTCAAAGGTGAATGGTTTGACCCAATTATGGATGTTGGTGTTAAAAGGCACAATCAGTACAAATTGGTTGATATTAACCATCGTAGTCGATATAAAAAATATGAACCTTTTATTCTTGCAATGCAAGCAACACAATTGTGTTATGTACCTTATCCTAGAAAGAAAAAGGACAAGGATGATTGGGCAGCTGTACTGAAGGTCAAACCTCGAAATGTTATTGAATTGCCTAATGAGGAAGTGGCAACAGTTTCAGAAGTAAATGTTCCATTTCAAGTTGAAGAAGTTGAAGTCCACGAGATAGATATGACTGTTTCCATTGATGAAAACATACTCTTAAATGATCCAAATGGAGATGTAATTGAAATGGATGAACCCATTGATGATGGATTATTGCAAGAGAATCATGAAATCCACATAGAATCCACAGAAGAAGAGTATGAAACTGAGGAAACTGAGGAGAATGAGGATGAAGAAGAGGAAGAGTTTGAAGCAGACAGTGACTAGTGCTTGATCATCTGCTATTGTATTTTCACTATATTTTGTTTGTTTCTAATTTTCAATCGAGGATAATCTGCTGTAGTTTCTGCTTTTCAATTTAGGATTTTTAAAAGAAATAGCTCTTGGTTTTGAACTATGTGTGTTCTATTTCTAATTTCAATTCCTAATTAAATCTACTAATTGTAGCTTTAATAATTGTCATGCATACCAATTAACTATGCATTCTTATAATTACTAATAGTTAATATTGATGCCTTATAAAGAAGTGCTCAAACAAGTAAGCTCTTTGGGAGACTTATTGTTATGTAAATTCTTGAGCTTAATAAATCATTTCTTTTAAATGAATGACATTACTTGACTGTGATTGTGTCACAATCAGGTTCTGGAGCCTTATCAAAAGCACATGATATGATGGTATTGAAAATTCAAGCCTCTTAAAAGGCTTCTCCCTTTCCCTAATGTCATCATTTGTGATTGTGTCCAAATTTTCAAAATATGTTATAGATTTCTAATGCTCATTCTTTGTGTAAAGCTTCTGATAAAAGTTCATGATCCTTTTACTCTTGTTACTCTTGTTATAGATAACTATATTACTCTTGTTAATCTTGTATTTCCAGGTACCAATTTTTTCACTTGATCAACAAGCTCTTACAGAGACAGTTTTAATATTTCAGCACTGTTCCACGTAATCTCATTATTATGGATTATGTTTAATTTTATTTTGTATCTGTCATGATCTAACAACAATGTTATATTTGTTTATAGGTATGGCTCGAGGAAATGGTCATGGAAAATCCTCAGGTAGGAGTAATCCTATTATTCGTGTAAGCATGCCAACTATTCCCAAGCCCACTATAGTTTCTCCTCAGCAAGGTGGTACCCCAACCAATACGTCAACTCAAAGTGTCAGCCCAACCATCTCTGAGACACCTCTAGCTACATCAAATCAGAGTAACCTAATAGGTTAGCATTTTTCTACTCAGAGCAACTCAACAGGTCATACCAGAAGAGTTGCTGAATGTGTATCCGACAGTAGCCATACAAGGACCCTTGTCTTTCTAACTTCTGCAGGGTTAGTCCATTCTTTTGATTTTATTCCTAAACTTGTTCCTACTTACTACATTGAACAAATTGAAGATATCTAGATAGGATTTCACTATCACATTACCAACTTTCTGGTCCTTTAAGCATATTATTAATCTAGAGAACATGACCTCTTGTCTATTGAATGTGCTAAAAATGTTTATTTTTCTATTTTACTACCTGTATATTTTGTTTATACATGCTGGAACCTTCTCAAATATGCTCTAGTTTCATATCCAAGTCTTTCAAAAGTGATGTTGATCCCAATGGAATCAATTGGAAATGTGTCTCAACTGATGTAAGAAATGGTTATTTTGAAGAATTCAAGGTATAACTTTTCATCGTAAGTGAGTTTAGCAAGTGTATTCACATATGTTGATAGGACATTAATGTATTGCTTTCAAAAGTTATTTCAGAAAAAAAATTACTGGGATGTTTCCATTAGTGAAAACGAAGTGAAAAGACACTGGATGGTTAAGGCAGCACTGAAATACAGGAATTTCATTTCTAAAATAAAAAGGAAGGAGTTAGGCCAGGTTATGTACCAGAAAATGTGTGGGAAAGATGGATGCAACTTTGGGGAAGTGAAAAGTGTATAAAAATCAAAAATTAATTCGAAAAATTGTCGTGGCGTCCATGAAACTGCTGTTGGGACTCACACAGGCGGCTCTATTTCAATTGGAGAACATCGCAGGAAACTTGTGAGTATATATATTTTATAAACTCTATAACTAACATCTTCTATTGTATGACATATATAACGTGATTTCTTTTGTATAGGCTATTGAAAAAGGTCGAGATCCAACACCAATTGAATTACATTTGCATGTTTATACACATAGCCATGATGGAAAATCATTTGTTGGTGAGCGTTCTCGAATTGTCCATGTAAGTCTAAAACTTGGAGTTGTTTCAGTTCTTTCCTACTGTAGTTTCTGGTGCAATTTTAGTCTTGTTTTAAAGTGTATCTGTTGATGTTGTTTGGTATAATTCTGGTGATGTTTTGAGACTTTTCGATGCAATTTTAGTGTTGTTTTGATGCGATTCTAGTGTCATTTTTTGTGTGACTCTAGTGCAGTGTTTTTGGTGCAATTATAGTTCCGTTTTTGGAGAGAATCTACTGCTACTGTTTTTGGTGTAATTCAATTGCTGTTTTGAGGCTTTTCCGGTGCAATTTTAGTGTTGTTTTGGTGTGATTCTAGTGTTGTTTTACTATGACTCTAGTGCAGTTGTTTTTGGTGCAACTCTAGTCCTGTTTTAGTGACAATCCATTGCTGCTGTTTCAGTGTATTTCATGTGTTGTTTGAGGCTTTTCTGGTGCAATTTTAGTGTTGTTTTGGTGTGATTCTAGTGTTGTTTTACTGTGACTCTAGTGCAGTTGTTTTCATGTAATTCTGATGTTGGTTGGGTAATTTTCGAGTGTTTCTGATGCTGTTTGGGTAATAGAAATTAGTTTGTTTTCGAGTGTTTCTGATGATGTTTGAAGTTCTGTGTGAGTTTGGAGTGATGCCTTTTGTTTTATGTTTCATATTATGCAAGGAAAATGCATTGTCAGTTATCTTTCTACAACAACACAGTTCTTTCCTGGAAAAACAAAACACATGTCCTTTAAGCTTAAAAGCTTATGTATCTTTCTGCATTTTCCTTCAAAATTTGTTTTGTTCCCATTCTGTAATGCTTTCTCATTTTCTCTACTTATTATAGGAAAAATATGAAGAAATATTACGGGAAAAATCAGGAAAATTACAGTACAAAGGTCAGTGATAGTGGACTGTAATTTATTTTAGTTTAATTAATTATATTGCTTTAATGATGGAATACATATCAATGAGGACAAAGAAGTGGGGCCAGTTGCAAAAAGATTCGTACCAACGTTGGAGTGATGCCTTTTGTTTTATGTTTCATATTATGCAAGGAAAATGCATTGTCAGTTATCTTTCTGCAACAACACAGTTCTTTCCTGGGAAAACAAAACACATGTCCTTTAAGCTTAAAAGCTTATGTATCTTTTTGCATTTTCCTTCAAAATTTATTTTTTTCCCTTTCTCTAATGCTTTCTCATTTTCTCTACTTATTATAGGAAAAATATGAAGAAATATTACGAAAACACAGTGTCTCAAACTATATTGATCAACGTGAAGCATATTACCAAGCTGCGGGGGAGAAAAGAAAAGAAGAATATACGGTCTTGGATCTAAAGCAAAAAATTACTATGGGCAGAATATTTGTGGCTCATCATCATTACCACCTCCATTTTCTCAATCAACATCGATAACAAATATGGACGA
>NW_006238974.1:646708-649614 GCF_000226075.1 Solanum tuberosum
AACTTGTGACGGAACTCATTTTTTCGTCACTAAGAGCTTACTAACGAGCGTAATAGCAACAGCCAATCATCTGTTGCTAATCCGTCACTAATCATGATTAGAGACGGATTTTCATTGGATAGTGATGGATTGTGTCCGTCGGAAAACACTGTTTTTTTTGTAGTGAAAGAAAACTTCTAACCCCTTTTACAGAGATAGGTGGTGGAAGCTTTTCTATTACCTCTACTTTTGCTCTATCAACCTCAATGACCTTCTTAGAAATTCGATGACCCAGAACTATCCCTTCTTTCACCATAAAGTGGCACTTCTCCCAATTTAGCACTAGATTGCAGTCTTCACACCTTTTAAGAACCTCAGCTAGATGATCGAGGCATCGATCAAAAGAGTCACCTACCACAGAGAAATCATCCATGAACACTTCAATAGTGTCCTCCACCATGTCAGAAAATATCGACATCATACAGTGTTGGAAGGTCGCTGGAGCATTGCAGAACCCAAATGGCATCCGTTTGAAAGCAAAAGTCCCATAAGGTCAAGTGAAGGTGGTTTTCTCTTGGTCCTTCGGATCTATAGAAATTTGATTGTAGCCCGCATACCCATCAAGAAAACAATACCAACCCTTGCCTGTAAGTATATCCAACATCTAGTCCATGAATCGCATTGGAAAGTGGTCCTTCTGTGTCCACACATTCAACTTCTGATAATCAATGCAGACTCTCCATCCGGTCACATGCCGCATTGGAACAAGCTCGTTTCTCTCATTTGGAACCACAGTAATACCACCCTTCTTGGGCACACACTGCACAAGACACACCCAACTACTATCTGCACTGGAATAAATAACTCCGGCATCCAACCACTTGAAGATCTCCTTTTTAACTACCTCTTGCATAGGTCAATTTAATCTTCTCTGGTGCTCGATACTAAGCTTGTGATCTGGCATGAGTTGGATTTTGTGAGAACAAATACCGGGAGGAATCCCAATAATATCCGCAATAGTCCACCCGATAGCTTGCTTGAATCTCTTTAACACAGTCACCAAGCACTCTACTTGTCTCGCATTTAAATCTGCCGCAATGATGACCGGCAAAGTATTATCTCTACCCAAGAATACATACCACAAATGATGTGGTAGAGCCTTAAGCTCCAATTTTGGTGCCTCCACAATAGATGGTCTTACGGGTGGGGACTCACGATTCTTCATGTCTAACTCATACTTCTTTGGTTTTGACCAATATTCGCACCTATCGAGTGCAGCTACCAATTCATCGTACTCTTCAATACCATCACTATCGAAATTCTTCGTAACTGCTGCTAGTGCCTCAACACCTAGTTGCTCTTCAATTTGAACTTATATTTCACTCTCAACTCTGTAAGTTATAGCAGATACCGTTTAGAGCTCACCACTCTGCTTCATGGACCAACATATATTATTGTTGATTCTTCATTGTTCAGTATGAACTTCATCTGCCCCTTCTCCATATCAACCAATGCACGCCCTATGGCGAGGAATGATCTCCCAAGGATGATGGGAACCTCAAAATGAACCTCACAGTCAAGAATCACAAAATCCACCGGAAAGATGAACGACTCCACTTTCACTAGCACATCATGGAGTACACCAACAGGCCTTTTTACGGTTCGATCGGCCATAAGTAACCACATCGTAGTAGGCTTTGGATCCCTTAGACCCAACTTCTTATAAATAGACAATAGCATGAGGTTGATGCTAGCACCAAGATCACATAATGCCTTAGCAAAGCGTAACAACCCTATAGTACATGGAATCGTGAAAGCACGAAGATCTTCCTTCTTCTGCACAAGAGACCTTGAAGCAATAGCGCTACAATGTTGCAATCTATCATCATCTTCAAAACTCACAGACCTTTTCTTTGTCACCATATCTTTCATCAACTTCGCATACCCAGACATTTACTCTAAAGCTTCTATCAACGGAACGTTGATCGAAAGCTGTTTCAACATAGTAACAAACCTGCGATATTTACCATCTTTAGTCTTCTTCACTAACCTCTGTGGAAAAGGTGGTAGAGGTCTAGGTATGGGGACCACTTTCTGAGATATCTCCGCGTCTTTCTCTGTCGCATTCTCAGTCTCTTCTCTAACCTATACGACCTCATCTTGTTTTCTAATCTCAACATCCACCACAGAAACCCTTACCTTTACCTCATATTAGATATCATAATCGATGTTTGGCTTAGTTATTACTTCGCACCAATCGACACTAGCCTATTAGATAGTATCACACTAAATCTATGTTGATAATTTCACCCCGCACCTTGATCCGGCTACGTGTGTATAATTTACTAACCCTTACCTTTACCTCATATTAGACATCATAATCGATGTTTGGCTTAGTTATTACTTCGCACCAATCGACACTAGCCTATTAGATAGTATCACACTAAATCTATGTTGATAATTTCACCCCGCACCTTGATCCGGCTACGTGTGTATAATTTACTAACCCTTACCTTTACCTCATATTAGACATCATAATCGATGTTTGGCTTAGTTATTACTTCGCACCAATCGACACTAGCCTATTAGATAGTATCACACTAAATCTATGTTGATAATTCTTTTCTTGTTGATTACCTCCTTGGTCCGGCAAGTAGCAACAAGGCGAGTTCTAACGCGTGCACTCGGTAACAAGACTTCTAAATGAAAGAATTATCAATGCATGCAAAACACTATTCAAGAATTACTTATTTACTATTCATACTTTGTTAATCGCTCATGGATCCCACAACCCTAGTTGTGGAGTTTAGTTACCCATAATAGCAAGAGCACAATTCATAATATTAGATGAAGAAATCATGAACTTACGTAAAGAGAATAATAAACCCCAAAATTCAACTTGAATTGCGAAGCCAAAATCTTCAAAA
>NW_006238974.1:649714-663465 GCF_000226075.1 Solanum tuberosum
CCACTTTCTGAGATATCTCCGCTTCTTTCTCTGTCGCGTTCTCAGTTTCTTCTCTAACCTCTACCACCTTAACTTCTTTTCTAATCTCAACATCCACCACAGACGGAATAGGTGGATTAATGGTTTCATTACCCCCTCAAGTAGTAACTACCATACAATGACCATCATTCTTTGGATTCTGGATGGTGTTGCTAGGAAAAGTGTCAGGTTGGCATAGGTTCACTGTAGTAGACAATTAAGTCATCTGCTGCTCTAGATGCTTTATTGACACTGCATGTGCATCAACCTTTTGACCAATACCAGACAAGTCGTTTCTCATCTCCTTCACATTCTCATCAGTTGCATCAAACCTTCTCATCATCTTCTGCATCATATCTTCATAACGTGCCATATTTCCTCCAGCTTCCCTAGTACCATATTCCCGATTTTGAGGGGGAACATAAGGTCCAACCCGGTCATTTATGTTGCCATAGTTGTTCCGATTGTAGTTGTTGTCGCGATTGAAGTTCCCATCCCGGACATATTGACCCTCTCGATTGTAATTGCCATAGTTCCGACCTTGGTTTCCTTGACCTTGGCTCCAATTGTCCATGTTGGATCCTTGGGCATTTGGTCGGAAACCACATGTCTGATCATTCACCGCATAAGCATGCTCTTCATAGTAACACTCTTCAACTGGTGGTGGAGTTCTAGTCAAGTAGTTCACATCATTACCTTTTCCGTACCTCCACTCACATGCTTCAATACCAACCCCAACTCATTCCTCATCTGAGCCATCTCCTCAAGAATCTCATATGTAGACTGGTTGTTTGTAGCATGAACGACAAATGTGTTTCTCCCAGTATCTAACCTTCTAGTGCTCCATGCTTTATTGTTGCGAGAGATCTTCTCTAGTTTTTCTGCATTCTGTGCGTATGTGCACTCACCATATAAGCCTCCAGCAATAGTATCAAGAACTGTTTTATTGTTATCATCCTGACCTCGATAGAAATATTCCTTCAGTGACTCATCATCAATACGGTGATTCGAAATACCTCTTATGAATGCTGTGAATCTGTCCCAAGAGCTACTCACAGACTCTCCAGGTAATGCCACAAAATTGTTGACCTTATCTTTGTGATTAAGCTTCTTGGACACTGGATAATATCTTGCTAAGAACATATCCTTCAGTTGGTCCCATGTATAGATTGAGTTATAAGGAAGCTCACTGAACCATACAGCAGCATCGCTTGTCAGTGATAGAGGGAACACTCGCAATTTGATGACATCCATATCCAAGTTTGGTCGACCTACAAAGCTCTTGCAAAACCACCCTTATCTTGGCTATGCGACCATGTGGGTCCTCCGATGGCAACCCCGAGAACAAGCCCCTCGCTGTAAGCATCTGCATCAAGCTACTGGTCACTAAATATGTGCCCCGGAGGCAAAGAGGGTAGGACAAGAGGTCCATCAAAGTCATCAATATTGACGTTGCCCCTATAGTTGTCATGCAGTCGTGGGCCTGGTGGACCCTGCACCCTCAATGCACCTCCTAATTGATTTTTAGTTGGAACCTGGTTGTCCCTACCAACTACCCTCGGAGGTTGCAACTCAACTTCATCACCTAGATTGTCTTTGATAGGATTAACTTGAACTCCTTGATTGTTCATTCTTCACAAAGTTCGATTCAACTCTGGATCGTAAGGAGTAAGTGGTTCACCCTGGCTCCGTGTACTTGGCATACACTAGAGTCAGAACCGGAGAGAGACAAAAACAAAAAGAAAAAAAAGTAAAATTAGAAAATATTTGACTAAAGTTCAATAATGTAGTTAAAATAAATCTAAAAGCCAAATTCTCCGGCAGCGGCGCCAAAATTTGATACGCTCAAATTACACCTCCCTAAAGAAGCATAAGCGATCATTATCAAGTACAGAACCCAACTTGTAGGTTGGGTCGATCCCATGAGGAAAATGGTCTAGACTTAACTTTAACCAACAATTATATTCGTTTAGTCAAATTACTTCCAGAAACAAGTAATTAAAGGGGGGGAGGGGGATTTGTGAAACAAATTGTAAGAATTCAGTAAGTAATCAGTAAACAAAAGTCAATTTAGGTTGTTATCAAGATGAGAGAATTAACTAGGGTATACGTGTTCCCCACAAGCTCATAATGCAGTAATCCTAGTAATAACAATCCTTTCCTAGTGTACTACATGCAAAGTGGTAAGCTAGGTATCTCTAAATCCTTGGTCCGGCATCTAGAGAATTTTACCCCGCACCTTGGTCCGGCTACGTGTGTATAATTTACTAAATTTTACCATTACCTCATATTTGACATCACATCAATGTTTGGCTTAGTTATTACTTCGCACCAATCGAAACTAGACTATTAGATAGTATCACACTAAATCTATGTTGATAATTCTTTTCTTGTTGATTACCTCCTTAGTCCGGCAAGTAGCAACAAGGTGAGTTCTAACGTTGCGCACCATTAAAAAGACTTATAAACGAAAGAATTATCAATGCATGCAAAATACTATTCAAGAACTGCTTATTTACTATTCATACTTTGTTTATCGCTCATGGTTCCTACAACCCTAGTTGTGGAGTTTAGTTACCCATAATCATATGAACACAATTTATTGTTTTAGATGAAATAATTATGGACTTACGTAATTGAGAATAACAAACCCGAAATTTCCACTTGAATTTCAAAACCAAAACCTTCAAAACCCACTTAAGAGATCAAGAATTTATAGGTTTGTAAATAAATCCAAAGTCACAAAGTACAACTAAAGTAATAAAGTCTAACCTCCAAAAATGAGGTTTACATGCCCTATATATAGAAAAATAAGTCCTAACTAAAAAAGAAACGAAATAAGGAAATTATGTTTAGCTACGCGTCTTCATTCCACAAGACTGACTCACGGACCGTCAATGTATCTACGGTCTGTGAGTCCCTTCCGTCACCCAGGACTTAGGCAATATTTTCAGCTTCCAAATCTCAACTTATCTAAAGCAATCGACGGACCACCAGTATGCACCATAGATCGATCTACGGTCCGTCGATCCCTCTCTGTGGCTCCACACTTAGAATCTTCAAAAATCAGGTACTGAAACCCTCGCAGTATCATTCACGGATCAGCAGTACGGTCTGTAGATCAATCTACGGACCGTCAATGGCCACCGTGGTTCCACACTTGGTCAGATTTTCCTGATTTTCCTTCCATGCCTTGCCTGCTGATCTACGATCACCATCTACGGAGCGTCAATGGACCTACGGTCCGTAGATCACCTCCGTAGATGCCCTTTTCTACACATCTTTCAGTTGTCTCTTTATTTCTGCGTCCAAACATATTTCCTGCAAAAACACAATAAAACACACATAAAAACTAATACAAAAAGTCCCTAGACACACACAACTCTTAAGTGAAATGTATTTAAAATATCGTAAACTCACAGTATATCAATTGTGTTCAATTTTGGAACAAAATTTCAAGGCTTACTTTAGGACCTTTTGATGGAGTCAATTTCGGAATTCCTAGTGTGGGTCCCATATTCCCATTTTAACTCAATTTTGGGTCTATTTCAAATTGTTGCGACTTTAGTGTCTGAACATTTGTAATGACATTCAGATCAATAATTTGATAGTTTGGCAGTGTTTGGTGGTGTTTCAGATGTGGATAGGTTGTGTGTGGTTGATTCAGAGCGCTCGTGTTCAGCTTTAAGCTAGGCTTCGGTCCACTTTATTGATTGAGCTTCTTAGATAATTCCTAGTATATATTTTATGTAATTTTTTTATGCTATTTTCCGGGATTTAGCTTTCATCTTGTTATTGCATCTTTTCTTGATTCTATAGGAGCCTTGGGCTTATTATAGGTGTTAGGATCCTTAGTTTAGTCTATGGCTTCACTTGCGGTGTAGATGATCTTGCTTATCCTTGTTAGGATTTATTCGTGGTTGTCATAGACTAGGTTGGGCATTAGATGATTTAGGTTTTTTTTATCCCCTCGTAGTTATACTTTGTCCCCTTTAGGGCTTGTTTCAGGTCGTTCTCCTTGCATTGATGCTTGTGACCTTGGTGTCTTATCATAGTCATGGGTTGGTCCTAGCTTTGCTCGATTAGGGACTGGATCGGTGTGATTTGAGTAAGGCGTCGTCCCTTGAGTTTACTCCCCCTTTATTGATTGAAATCTCTTCTTAATCCATTTTCTCGTTGATGAGTGGTGGGCATGTTGTATCCTTATTGAACTTATGATTATATTGTTGGGCCTGAGGCCATATATGTGGACCTGTTGGATCCCAGGTTAGTGTTCTTTGCTTTGGTAGCGTGGTTTCATTAGTTGTATAATTATTTGATTTTGACTGCCTTGTTTGAATGTTGGTGATGGCATGCATTACATTGTTTGCTCATCCTCACGGATTTTGTGATACGATCCCGGCTCATGCATTGGCATATTTATCATCCATGATGACATACTATTTTACTCGGTTTTTATTCTAAACTAGTTTTAACGGGAATCATACCACCTGGATCACTTGACTTACTGATTCTTTTGAGATTACGAGGCATCAGGGACGTGTTACTTTCCTACTTGAGATATTAGAGGCATTAGGGATGTGCTAAGTTTTCACTTGACTACTCGGCGCATCGATGACTTTTCTTTCATGCTTTTGGTCTTGCTGACGCTCCTGGGAGTTTACTAGCTTGGTAGGTGGCCCCATTATTGGTTACTCACAGTTCAAGGCTGTTATTTCAAGTTCGAGGTTGATACTCACAGTTCAAGGCCGTTATCTCTAGTATGAGGGTGATGTTGATGGTTCGAGGTCGTTATTCTTAGTCTGAGGTTAATGTTTTGCGGTTTAATGTAATTAACATTGGTTAGGGGTTTGGATGGTTACTAATGATTCCAATGGCTACCATGCATTCATATGCATTGTCTATCACCAGTATACTTGTTTGTTGTTTGTACTCTTCGATTTATGAGGGCTGGTTGGGTTATGTTTGTTGTTTGTACCTTCTGGCTTATCAAAATCTGGTTAAGTTATTGTTTGGCTATATTTTGTTCTCTGCTATTATTTTATTGATACATGGTAGGTTTTGCCTTTAGAATTATTGTTATGGGTCCTCCTGACATTGGGTAGTTAACTTGGTATCTTAATTGTTTGTGATTAGGTTGTTGGCTTGGGATCCAAATACGTTCTTGACTCGGCTTCTTACTCGTTGTTTCTTGTTTTTATTCTTTATTTCCTGTCTTTTTTAGTATCTCCTATTTAGTTACTTGTGCTATGTTGTCCTTATTACTTGTTGTTTATTCTTGTGTTATCTTTTGAGCTCAGTTGGTCATTGCCTACTAAGTACCATTATTGGTACTCATACTACAATTTTTCCTCGTACAGATTGCAGTTGAGTTATCGTCATTGATTTGGAGTCTTGCGGAGTAGCTTTGGGTTTCAGAGATTAGGGTGAGGTCTTGGTGTCTAGGGCTACAAGTTTACGTCTTTTTTGAAGGCTTAGTCCTTATATAGTATTCATAGATAGTTTGTACTTGTCTTGTATTTGTGAAAGTTTTGTGCTCCTATTTGGAATTAGATGCTCAACTACTAACTACTAACTGATTCTAGGTCTTGGGATGGTTCCTATATTGTTTTTGTTGACTATCATTTCTCAGCTTTGTTCTAATCTCTTACTTCTTGTTGTTGGCTTCCTCTTGGCAGTCGGTTGCTTATGGCTCCAGGCTAAGGGTTAGGCTTACCTACTGGTGGGGTGTAGTGAGTGCCATCATGATCAGAGAAAAAAGATCGTGACAAAGAGATCCTAATATTCTTAAATTACATATTACTATAAAGTTTTAATATTTTAAAAAAGTTTCTCATGGGTTAGTATAATGATTTCCAGGTGTTACCTAGTGAAGCTAAGACATTATTAAATATGGACAAAAGACAAATTCCTAATCTAAAGATAAAACAGCTACAGAATGGAAACTTTGCACATAATGGATGATATAATAGCAGGATAGCTGGACATGGTGGTACATAAAGCTCAAGATAATACAATCATATGCAGAAGTTGAATCGAGAGACCAAAATCAAATACAGAGGTACGTTGTAGAAATAGCACTGAGGAGGTTACTAGTAATCGAAGAATACCTGAGGAAGACCGAAGTATTATTTTCTTAAGGCCTTAGACACTAGGATTAGCTCCTTGATGAGCAACCTGTCAAAGCTGAGAGATGAAACATACTAGGGTCTAGATTAGGTAAATTGCTAACTCATATATTAGATAATACAATTAGTGGGAGGGAGAGCAACTTGAAGTTTCGACTAAATTACATTGAGCTGGAGAAGTCTATGATTAGGATGATTTCATGATGTTAGTGAAACTAGTTAACGTCCAATATGAAATACACCCAAAGCTTGATGTACATATTGAGGCATTTCATGTTGCTGGTGAAGGTTCCTGAAGCTGGAGCACGAAATGTTGATGCAAAATCCGATCCCCTTTCCCTCTTTCCTAGTCTAGGGTTTAAGCTGAAGAAGATGGCCCGATCCCCTTTCCCCTTTCCTAAGTTGTCTTTTTTTGTTTCCTAATTCAGAATAAGGTAGATTTCAGTTCTTGGACCGGGTTTCTTTTTGGGCCTGGCCTTGGTTGTAACATTTGGTCCTATTTCAATTAAAAGGGCTTACCCATCCGTTTATTTAAAAAATAAAAATAAAGGTTTGGGCTATATAATAGCCCTATTTTAAGATGAGTCACAGTGAGATGATATTGTAAACAGGCGGGTCAATACAGAGTTAAACTTGACCAAGAAGAATATATTAAGTTTTCATGAAATAATTAACTTTGCAGGCACTATTTTAGCATATAACTATACTATAGGTGGCCGTTAGATTGTTTACGTTTAGTGATGGGTGAGCTAATCCATGAAGGCAATAGGTGGTTTTATCAGTTCAATAACTAAGAGTATCACTTTGTCTAGATAGCATTGATGTCGATCAACAAAAGAAAGAGAAGTACCCTATTATTCTTCAATGAAATTTTACCATCAAAATTAAATATTTTAAAAAGGTTTCCAATGGGTTAGTTTGGGCAACATACATTTCTACGTTTTTAGATTAGTCACATTGAGAAAACCTTGTAAATATTTGGGTAAATGCTTAGCTTAACTTGACTAGGATGAATAAATTATTTTTTTATGAAATAATTTACCACTCCAATGATGTCTGATTTTTTTTTAATTTCCATTCAGGGTCTGCTTCTTGCATTAGAGATCGAATAGATCTAATTCGCGACACGTAGGGTCACATTTAGGAAAAAGTGCTCCCAACCAACAATTTTTTCATATCCAAGGATCGAACACAAGACATCTAGTTAAGGAAGAAGCAACCCTATTCATTGCACCACATCCTTTGGTGGTAAATATATGTTTTATTTGTTCCACTCTATGTTGTGTAAATAAGTAATACTGACAAATACTAGAATAACTCTCTAGTTCAATCCCCTCAAAGTTGGTGATCCAAAAGATTATACTAGTAACTATTAGAAATTTACTCTATTAAATATTATGGCACCATTTTGACTTTATATTGTACAATAATAAGTGGCAAGTTGCACTATTTTCTTGTTTAGGGATTGGAGAGGTAACTTTGTGGGCAATAAGCCAATTTACATGTTCAACGACTTATATCACATTGTCTAAAAAATAAGATAAGTCACCTAATATTTTAAAATGAAGTTCTACAACCCAATTTGAATATTTTAATAAGGCTTCTTATGGATTCATTTGTGCTACATATTTACCTAATTTTTGATTGACTGGATGGATATATACATATCGAGCAAAACTTGACTTGTATACATATCGAGCGAAACATGACTTGGTTGAACAGATCAAATTTCCATGAGCAAATCTTACCACAAAAATAAGAAATATTTATTTTAGCCCACCCAAAATTGGGAGAATAAGTTATATTAGAACTATATAGGCATATAAGAGGAGTCCATACCTAATTCGGGTAGAAATGCAATATTAGTAAGTAATATAAATTTACTCTAGTAACTTTGTTGGAACTATTTTGACTTCAATTGGTACAATAAGTGCAAAGTTGTATTATTTTTCATGTTAGACTATGGTGAGATAATCCTTGCGGGAAAGAAGCAGCATTACATGTTCAATAACTAATACTATCATTTTGTCTAGAGATTATAATGTTTCGTAAAAAATCAGACGTACCCTAATATTCTAAAATGAAGTTTTACTATCAAATTTGAAAATTCTAATAGGGCCGGTTTGAAATGCCCCTCTGGTAATTGGATTTAGTGTAATTACACTGTCTGTCTTGTTTGGTTGGACAGGTAATTACTTGGTCAACAGGTAATTGATGTAATTGGCAGGAGCTAATTACACTCTCCAATTCACAGGAGAGGTTGTGAATTGATGGTAATTGCATGGTGTAATTACTAGCTGATTACTTTTTAATTTATTTTTTTATTTATTTTTATTTTTATTTTTGTTTTAAATTTTTAATTCTATTATTTTTAAGTGTTTTTTTTTTATTATTCTAAAAATTTATACAAGTTTATTTTTTATTTTTTATTATTATATTTCATTTTCCTCTCATTCTCAACCTTACTTCACGTGATTCTATGCAATTTTTTCTTATTGTCTATTTCTTTATGCCATGCTTATTTTCTCATTAGCATAATTTTATTAGTATTTTAATTTTTTAATTAAAATAGAATTTATTGTTAAGTAAGGTTATTGACTTACGTTTTTTTAAAAATAAAATAAATCATATTTATGTATGCTATGTTGAAATTTGCGATAAGAGTATTAGGTTAAATTTTTTGTTTTGAATTTATAACTTATGTTATATTTTCAGTTTCATTTGTTTTAGTAATATTGAATTCACATTGCAAGTCATTTTTTAATTAGATTTGATATATTATCTTTTTGTCAAACATTTTAATAATTTATGACATTTTATTTATATATTAATTTTTTCGTCAAACATGCATTTCACGATGTTCGTAGAATTAAAATTCATACTTTTAGTTTTTATGATCAATTCAATTGAAATATAATAATTTGAAAAAAATATAAATCAATTATTTTTTTCATAATATTAGTTAAGAACATATATTTATTAATTAATATATTTTCAAAAAATAATATATATCTTAAATATTTAATTTAATATGATTGATAAAGTTTCTTATTTGTCTAGTATAAATTTTAAATAATTAATTTTTATTTTTAAAATTTAATATAATTTTATGATTGCAATTGTGTATCCAAACAGAACATGTGTAATTACACTGTGGCATCCAAATAGGACATGTGTAACTATAGTGTAGTTACACTGAGGCAAATAAACTGGTCAATGTAATTACTAGACTGTGTAATTACTATGCTGGTAATTACTACCCTTGTAATTACATCAATTTTAAATACCAGGTGGCTTTCCAAACAGACCCATAATGTTTTTATGGGACTAATTAGTTTACATATTCATCTAATTTTTAGATGGATTGAATTGGGAGGGAAAAAGTGGGATTAACAAGTAAATATTGGTCAAAAATTTAGCAGGTTGAGTGGGTTAAAATATTTTTACCCCATTAAAAAAAAATCGGTTAAGTTATATATATTAGTAACTATGAGAAAATATGCTTAGTTCATTTCTCCCATAGATGGCTAGAAAGGTAATACTAGGATTTTTTTTATATTTAATATGTTAGCTTTGTAGGCACTATCTTTTAGCATATAACTATACAATAAGTGGTCTGTTAGATTGTTTAGGTTTAGGGACGGGGGAGCTAATAGGTGGATTTATTTGTTCGGCAAATAAGACTATCACTTTCTCTAGATAGCTTTGATGCCTATCAACAAAAGAAAGAGAAGTACCCTATTATTCTTGAATGAAATTTTACCATCAAAATTGAATATTTTAAAAAGGAATTTACCACTCCTAAAATGTGTGTTTTTTGGTTTTTCATCCGGTGTCTGTTATGTGTATTGGAGCCCGACTATTTCTAATTTGCACCGTAAGGCCTCATTTAGGGGTAGCGCTTGTTGGGTTCAAGAGTGATTAAGGCGTCATGCGGAAACTTACAATTGTAAATCAAGACCCTAATAAATTAGATGACAAAAAAAAACATACTAAATGCATATTATTAATATGGTTTGGTCAATCGACCTATATATTGAAAACTAATATTTTAAAAACATAAATATGTTTAGGAGAAAATCTCCCCATAAACAAGATTCTCTAAACGACTACATTGTAGATGTTATTGTGTTCTGTTATGAGAATAGAGATCTTCAATTTATAGATCTCCAAAATTTTCCTCTTAGGAAATAATAAACCAAATATGGAAAAAATTATATTTTCCCTTCAAGAAAAGTTAAAACATATATGGTAATACTTTGATTTTCCTTCAAAAGAAAAATAAATTTCAAATAAGGTAAGAAAATCAGGGCAAAATCCTAACAAATCTCCCTTTTTGGCTTTATTTTCTTGACAAAATTTGATTCACCTTCTTCATATGCATGATAATCTTATTCTTCACATAGTCTTCATCACCGCTGCTTGCCATGGTTAAAAATAAAGTTTAAAATATATGGGTTAAAATGGTTTTAAAATATTTGTTTTTATTTTTAAAACTGCAGCTACATGAATGTTGAAATATGGTTTAAAACATCTTGCAGTCCACATGTAGCCAGACAAAAATCACAATTATCATCAAATTGATTACAAATTGATTTGAAACCATCTTGAGTCTGTCTTCAACCTCGATGAACTTGGATCATTGAACCATTAGCTCTGATACCACTTATTTGGTTATGAAGGTGATTAGGGCTCACGCGGAAACTTACAATTGTAAATCAAGACACTGATCAGTTAGATGACAAAAAAAATATACTAAAGACATATTATTAATATGGTTTGGTCAAGCGACCTACATATTGAAAATTAATATTTAAAAAACATAAATATGTTTAGGAGAAAAACTCTTAAACGACTACATTGTGAATTTTATTGTTATCTGTTATGAGAATAGGGATCTTCAATTTATAGATCTCTAAATTTTTCCTCTAAGGAAAGAATAAACCAAATATGGAAGAAAATTATTTTTTCTCTTCAAGAAAAGTTAAAACATTTATGGTAATACTTTGATTTTCCTTCAAAAGAAAAAAAATATTCAAATTAGGTAAGAAAATCAGGGCAAAATCCTAACAGCGCTCCCTACCAAAATAAATTCATATTCAGGGCTTGAACACGACCTTAGTTAAAGCAGGATGAGCTTCATCCAATGCATCACATCCTTTGGTGGTAATATGTATTTTATTTATTCAACTCTATGTTGTGTAAGTAAGTAATTCTAATAGTTTTTCAAAAAAATAAAAATAAAAATGTAATACTTATAAATATAGAATAACTTTCTGGTTCAATAGTCCCAAAGATGGTGGCCCAAAAGATTATACTAGTGACTATTAGCAACTTTATTAAATTTTATGGCACCATTTTGACTTTATATTGTACAATAATAAGTGGCAATTTGCATTATTTTCTTGTTTAGGGATTGGATAGGTAATCTTGGTTGGCAATAGGCGACTTTACATGTACAATTACTTATTTCACATTGTCTAAAGATCAGTAAGGTTTGTCTAAAATAAATGAGGATAAGTAACCTAATATTTTAAAATGAACTTCTACAACCCAATTTGAATATTTTGATAAGGTTTCTTATAGATTAATTTGGGCTACATATTAACCTAATTTTAGATGGACTGAATTGGATGGGTAATACTAGGAACTTTTGGAGATTTAATCTATTAACTTTGTAGGCCCTATTTTAGCATATCATTAATTATACGATAAGTGGCATGTTAGATTGTTTACATTTAGAGACGGGTGAGCTAATCCTTGAAGGTAATAGGTTTGACTCTGATCAACAAAAGAAGAGAAGTACCCTATTATTCTTAAATGAAATTTTACTACCAAAATTGAATCTTTCGAAAAGGTTTCTAATGGGATAGATTGGGGCAACATAATATCCACATTTTTAGATGAATTAGATTAAGGTAAGCTTGTAATTAAGTGGGAAAATGCTGAGCTTTACTTGACTAGGATGTATAAATTATTTTTTATGAAATAATTTACAAGTCCTATAATATGTGTTTATTTTTTGTTTTCCACCCAGTGTCTGGTACCTTCATTAGAACCCGACTATTTCTAATTCGTGCCGCATAGCACACTATTTGGGGGAAAGCACTCCCTACCAAGATTTTTTCTTAACCAAGGGATCGAAAACGAGACCTCTAGTTAAGGGAGGAGTATCTCTATCCACTACACCACATCTTTTGGTGGTAATATGTGTTTTATTTATTCCACTTTATGTTGTGTAAATAAGAAATACTTATAGCTCTAGAATAACTATATAGTTCAATCCTCCCAAAGTTTATGGTCCAAAATATAATACTAGTAACTATTAGCAATTTAGTCTATTAAATTTTGTGGCACCATTTTGACTTTATATTTTACAATAATAAGTGGCAAGTTGCATTATTTTCTTGTTTAGGGATTGGAGAGCTAATCTTGGTGGGCAATAGGTGAATTTACATGTTCAACAACTTATATCACATTGTCTAAAGATCATTAAGGTCGGTGCAAAAAATGAAGATAAGTAACCTTAGATTTTTTAAAAGAAGTTCTACTACACAATTTGAATCTTTTGACAAGATTTTTTATGGATAAATTTGGGAAATATATTTACCTAATTTTAGATGCACTGAATTGGATGGGTTAAAGGTGGGTGATCAGGTAAATGGGTGGATACATATCGATCAGAACTTGATCAGGTTGAACAAATCAAATTTTCTTAAGCTAATTTTACTACTAAAATAATAAATATTTAGTAGAAATGAAATTTTAGTAACTAATAGAAGTTTACTCTACTAACTTTGTTTGAACTATTTTGACTTCAAATAGTAGGATAAGTGCACTACAAGTTGCATTATTTATCATGTTAGAGTATGATGAGATAATCCTTGTGAGAAATAGGCAGCATAACATGCTCAACAAGTAATACTACCACTTTGTCTAGAGACTATAATGCTTGGTAAAAAAATCAGAAGTAACATAATATTCTAAAATGAAGTTTTACAATCCAATTTGAATATTTTAATAAGGTATTTATGGGATTATTTGGGTTACACATTTGTCTAATTTTTACATAAATTCAATTGGGAGGGTCAAAGTAGGATTTACCAGTAAATAAGTGGGTCAATCTCAATCAAAACATGAGTAGATTGAATATATCAAGTTATTGTGGTCTAATCATTCCAGTCCTAAATATTTGATTTAGTCCACCAAAAGTTGAGCGGAAAAAGTCAGAATAGTAAACATTAGTATGTATGTTTTGTTAAATGCTCCCAAAGTTTGGAGGAACGATAATACGAATAACGTTTAACAATTTAATCTATTGACTTTCTTGGCACTATTTATTGGTTTTAAACTATATGGTAATGTTGCATTATTATCCAGTATAGGGATTGGTGAGACAATTCTTATGGGCAATAGGTAGATTGACATCTTCGATAACTAATAGTTTCACTTTGTCTAAAGATCATCAAGCCCAGTCAATAAAAGAATGAAAAATAACTTAGTATTCTAAAATGAGGTGTGAACATTAAAAAAAGATGAGTAAATATTGGTCTATATTTTTTAAAATTCAAAAATATATTTTTATCTCTACCACCAAATCACTGC
>NW_006238974.1:666785-690416 GCF_000226075.1 Solanum tuberosum
CCATCCCCGTCAAAAAAATTTAAAAAAAAAGTTATTTTTGGAATATATTTCAAATTTTAATTTTTTTTTTAATTCCACGCCACCCCCAGCCGCCATCCCCACCCAGGCCACCCCGTCAATTTTTTTTTACTTAAAAAAATTATTTTCACAATCAATTTTTATTGTTTTTGAAAATATTTCAATTTTTTTTTTCATTTTTACGCCACCCCTTACCCCTACCCCCAGGCCATCACCGTCAATTTAAAGAAAAAAATGTTTTTGGAAAATATTTCAAATTTTCAGATTTACGCCACCACATACCACCTACTCCTACACCAATCCACCACCCCCTCCCCCCGACCCCGTCAATTTATTTTTTTTAAAACTAAATTATTTTTGAATTTTTTTTCCTGGGCTCAGGTCCTTGGTCAAATCTGAAGGTCAGATTTTGTAAAGGTCATCGGGGTCTTGTCCTAGTTTGGTTGTCGGGGTCGGGTCCTAGATCAATTATCAAAAATAAAAAAATATTTTTCATTCACAATCCAAACATTAAAAAATATTTTCGAGAAAATATTTTTTACTCACAAACTAAACATGAAAAAATAAGTTAGAAATCCACTTATTTTTCATGAAAACATTTTCCTTCATACCAAACATACCCTTAATCTATTAATTTTTGTGGCACTATTTTATCATATATCTATAAGATAAGTGACCTATCAGATTGTTTAAGTTTAGGGACGGACGAGCTAATCACTATCAAAATTGAATATTTTGAAAGGTTTTTAATGGGTTAGTTTGGGGCAACATAATCTCCCCATTTTTAGATGAGTCAGATTGAGGTGAGCTTCTAAATATGTGGGTAAATACAAAGCTAAATTTTACTAGGATGTATAAATAAAATTTTGATGAAATAATTTACCACTACTATAATGTGTGTTTTATTTATTCCACTCAATGTTACGTGAATAAGTAACACTTATAACTTTTAGAATTTAATTTCTCTAGTTCAATCCTCTAGAAATTGGTCCAAAAATGATACTAGTAGTGGCAAGTTGCATTATTTTCCTGTTTAGGGATTGGATACATAATATTTTGTGGGAAATAGCTGAGTTTAGATGTTCAACAACTAATATGACATTGGCTAAAGATCATTAAGGTCGGTGTAAAATGAAGACAAGTAACGTAATATTTTAAATTGAAGTTGTATTACCCAATTGAATATTTTGATACGATTTTTATGGATTAATTTGGACTACATATTTACCTAGCTTTTAGATGGATAAAATTTGATGTGTTAAAGCTGGTTGATGTAGTAAATGGAAGGATACACATCGATCAAAACTTAACCAGGATGAATAGGTCGAATTCTTGCGATGAGCTAATATCACCACTCAAATAATAAATATTTATTTTGGCATGTCCAATATAACAGAAACCACATGAGAAAGGAACGGAAGGAATATCTATATATACAAGGAGTACAAGTCCCAAAATACAATCGAAATATACAGACTTGTCTCGGAATGCAAAAGACTAGCCAAACTATAGAGAATGAGACATGTATGATCCAGAAGGCCATAAGGTCATCCTCGCCTCCGAATCCCGCAAAACTAGCTCAAAATCAGTGTTGCTAATGGGTGCCTAGATGACAATCATATAATAGATGTACAGTGTAGTACGAGTACCAAAACAATAGATACTCAGTAGGCATCATAGGCGAACGTAGCATGAAGAGTAAAGACACTATGAAAAGCAAGAATATAACATTGTAGATGTCAAATTTATGAAAATTCAACAAGAATGAACATGAGTCTAGGAAGGAACGAAATGAAAGAAAGTAACTAACTATAAACTAGCTCAATCCCCATAAGCCTAGAAGGTAAACTCATGACTCGAATGGATACCCATAGGCCCGATGGGTAAACAGAAGAATTATAGCCAGAGAGTATGAAAACAGGTGAGTCCTGAAAAGGAGAGTCTGTAGCCCATACCTCGAACCATGGATAAGACATCCAAAATAACCAACCATGTAACTAGGTATCAACTCAAATAGTGGATAATGAGACCCAAACTTGGACTGTGGCTGAAGATCAAGTGTCCAGATCTTGAATCTGTGACTATATAAAGGGTAGCATGACCAGATCTTGAATCTGTGTAACGACCGGTTTCCGTTGTTATCGAAAACTCAATGGAGAAAAACTTTGGGCTGAAAAACTTTTTGGTAGTATCTTGAAATTTCCCAACCTAGTCCAAATTTGGACGAAATCGGAGTCAGTGAGGTCTAGGAAAATCTGGTAACAAATGAGGGATCTAATTATGAATTTGATTGAATGAGTAGATAGCTAAGACGTTGAGAAACGGTACGACTTTACGAAATCAAATTCGGGCAAGTAGAACTCTCGAAACTGATCTTAGAGTGAACAAGTATTTTCTGAGTGTAATGGGAAGAAGATGTGTTTTGAAATGGAGGTTTGGAACTCTTAATTTGACTCACTGGTTCCGTGCATGCCACCAGGGCGGGGCCGCTGTGGTGAGATGGGGACCGCCGTAGCGGCTCAGTCGCAATTTAAGTCAGAATTAAGCCCTAAAATCGTTTTATTCTACAAGTTTTGACTTTGAGAGCTAAGGAACAACCCCATGTGTTTTCTTGAAAGTTTTTCACCATTCTTGAGACTAAAGGTAAGGTCTTCACTCCCTGAATCCATTTTTCGATCCGTAGAACTTAGTTTCTTGGGTAATTATCGATGGGGGATGGTTTTGATCTGGGATTTATGGTGGGAGAAACCCAAACCTGAGTATGGGGATCAAGGGTTCTAGGGTTGATCTTATTGATTATAATCCGGGTAATTAGGTTTTGTTTATTGATCCTCGCATTATTATGATTGATTGTAGACCAATAACAAGCGAAAAGAATCCAGAAAGGAAAGAATCAAGTATCTTAGGGGATTAAAGCTTTGTTCGAGGTAGGATATTGTTATGATTTCATGTTGTGTGATATATGTTTGTACTTCTTCATTATATTGCATGTATGTATGCGAAGGTTGCACTATTGATCACACAAATCGTAAATGAGTATGAAAGAATAACTATATGCCATGAATCAACTCTTAATTATATGATTGTGAGAATGTATATTGTGATTGTGATTGTGGTGTGTTGAATGGAGCAGGTGTCACGTTTCGACACACTAACTAGGATCGAATGTCACATACCAACATAACACTGGAACGGGTGTCACGATCCGACACACTAACTTGGAACGGTTTCCACGATACGGTACACTAACTGTTTGGGTAGGTTCCGTGAGAGGACCAATGACTTGTTATACATACACTTATTGCTGAGAATGTGGAATTGTACATTGATCCTGAGATGATATTGATATTGTATATGTTCGGTGTATACATGTTTATGATGTTGTAATTACTTGCTTATATTACACTTAGTGGGATAGTCGCGTGATCCTACCAGTACACTTTGGCTGTGTACTGATACTGCACTTGCTCTTTCTTTGTTGAGTACATGGCATCTTCAGGCGATTACTAACAGACCTCGTTTAGAAGATTAGTGATCAATCAAATTCAAGGGTGAGCCAGTTCTTCCAAGCTGCCATGAGTTCTCTTTTTGCTCAGTCCATCTTATTTGGACTTAGATTAACACATTAGATATTTCTATGTTTAGTTTGGGGTGTACCCATTTTCCTTAGACTATGGTTCCTTGTTAGAGTGTTGGTAAATTCGTCTGTTAGACTTTTAGAGTTTATGGAAACTCTACTATATTTCTGCATTTAAATCTGCTTTCATATCTTTAAATGCGTAGTTTTATGGTTAATTGGGTTGTAGTAGTGGTTCTCCCGCCGAAGGATTAGTGTAGGTGCCAATCACGATGATCTGGGTCGTGACAAAGTTGGTATTAGAGCCCTAGGTTTGTTGATCTCGATGTACCAAAACGAGTCTAGTAGAGTCTTGCAAAACGGTACAGAGACATTTGTAGTTTTCTTCGAGAGGCTATAGGACTTTAGGAAATCTCTCTATTTTTTCTTGTCTCCTTTCGAGCTATAACTTGGTTTCAATTGGTATTTGGTGATCCAAATTGGTATCTAATCTCCTTCACTCTTCTGTCCGCAGATGGTTAACACTAGGTTCAACGGTGTCAGACCCGCAACTCTCGTCAACGAGCCAGCTGAGGAATCCGCAGCGAGAGGTCACGGTTGAGGCAGGCGTAGAGGGCGAGAAAGGGACAGGGGCATAGGAAAAGTAGAACCCGCTAAGGGTGGAGCTCCGGTTGAGAGTGCTCCCAAAAATGAGAATCCTCATGCGCAACATGAAGAGATAGAGGAGAATGTTGAGGTTGAGAATGAGGAGGTTGTTGGACAAGAGGAGAGGTGCAGGCTGAGACTACATGTATTCCTTTATTAGACCTAGTGTTAGCTCAACATATTATGTCTTTCCTGAAAGGATTGGTTGGCCCTGGAGTTCTTCCCGCAGTGCAAGCAACTCAAGCTCCGGCCAATCCCCTTATTGCTATCACTGTCCCCAATGTGAGTGGAACTGTAGGTAATCATGCCTTCTTCTGTCCTTTGTTGGGTCCTGTTATGACTCGTAATGAACATGAGATGTTGACTAAGTTCTTGAAGTTGAAACCACCAGTGTTCCATGGTTTTGAGAGTGAGGAAGCCTATGAGTTCATCCTAGATTGTTATGAAATGCTTCATAAATTGGGAATTATCCATCAGCATGGAGTAGAGTTTGTGACTTTTTAACTTCAGGGCGAGGCTAAGCAATGGTGGAGAGCTTATGTGGAATGCAGATCTTCAACTTTACCCCCACTCACATGGACCCAGTTTCATGCTCTATTCTTGGAGAAGTATGTGCCCCAAACTTTGTGAGATCGTAAGAAGGATGAGTTCATGGCTCTGGAGCAATGAGGTATGTCTGTGGCTGGTTATGATGCTAAGTTCCATGCTTTCTCGAGATATGCTACGCAATTGGTGACTACTGAGGAAGAGAGGATCCGCCTATTTGTTAAGGGACTAAATTCTCAATAGCAAGTATTGTCTGTTCATATGACCTCTGTAGGAAAAACTTTTAATGAGGTAACATATTTTATGAAGAAAGTGGAGGGGGTGAGGCAAGTCCGTCAGACTAAGGCATTAGCTAAGAAAGCCAAGAATTCAGGTAACTTTTAGGGTTCTTACTCCAGAGGTTCAGAGAGGCCGACACTTGCAGCCCGACCAATTCAATCCACTATGCCCGCTTCTACATGTAATTACTCGGAAACTCTACAGGATAGCCAGGGATCCGCACCTTCAGCGGACAGCATGCCATCTTTTGATCGCACATGTTATAACTATAGAGAACCTGGGCATATGAGGAGAGATTGTCCCCACCTGTGCATGTTGGATTCCGTGCAGTAGGAGACTAGAGCAGTGTTACCCGTGGGAAATGGTAATAATGGTCGAGGAAGTCCACAAGGTGGGTGACGAGGAAATCAGCGAGGTCGTGGAGGTCGGGGAAATGGTAATGCAGGCAGAGGTACCATGCAGCCAGGCAGGGAAGTTTCCCGTCATGAGGACATGGCTCAGTGTTATGCCTTTCCGGGTAAGACCGAGGCAGAGACGTCTGATACAGTGATCACAAGTACTATTCTTGTTTGTGACCTGATGGCTAATGTGTTATTTGATAAGAGTTATACTTATTCTTATGTGTCCGTGCGATTTGCCTCAGAATTTGATATGATTTGTAATATACTTGATGCCTCCATCTATGTTTCTACACTCGTTGGAGAGTTTGGCATAGTCACCCATGTCTATAATGCTTGTCCTATCTTGTTTATGGTTTTCAGACTTGGGCTTATTTAGTGATTTTGTATATGACTGACTTTGATATAATCTTAGGAAGGACTTGGTTGTCCTCATATTATGCTGTGTTAAATTGTAATACGAAATCTATGACTCTAGAGATCCCCGGTAGGGAAATATTATAGTGGAAAGGGGTGTACAAGCCTAAACCAGCTAAGATCATATCCTCCATTAGGGCTAGGAAACTGGTGAGGCAGGGTTGTTTGGCTTATTTGGCTCATATTCGGGACGTTGAGGTTGAGTCTCCCTCTGTTGAGTCTATCCCTGTGGTGTCAGAATTTATAGATGTGTTTCTTACTGATTTGCCTGGTATGCCTCTGGATAGAGATATAGATTTCTGCATTGATTTGGAACCTGGTACTCGTCCCATTTCCATCCCTCCATATCGTATGGCTCCGGCAGAATTAACAGAACTTAAGGCTCAAATCCAAGAACTTCTTAATAAATGATTCATCCATCCTAGTGCTTCCCCATGGGGTGCTCCTATCTTGTTTGTTAAGAAAAATGATGATAGTATGAAAATGTGTATAGACTACCGTCAATTGAATAGGCTTACCATTCGAATGAAGTACCAATTGCCTCGAATAGATGATCTTTTTGACCAGTTGCAAGGTACATCAATTTTCTCTAAGATTGATTTAAGGTCTGGCTACCATCAGTTAAAGATTAGGCCTAAGGATGTGCCCAAGACGACGTTTAGGACCTGTTATGGGCACTACGAGTTTCTAGTTATGTCGTTTGGATTGACAAATGCGCCTGCAACTTTCATGAGTTTGATGAATAGGGTGTTCAAATCCTTCCTCGATTCGTTTGTGATAGTGTTTACTGATGACATTTTGGTCTATTCAAAAAGTGAGGAAGAGCATATCAACCATCTTCGTATTGTTCTGGGCGTTCTTGCGAAACAAAAGTTGTATGCAAAATTTTCTAAGTGTGAATTTTGGTTGACTTCGGTTGCCTTTTTTGGACACGTAGTTTCAAAAAAAGTGGTAATGGTAGATCCCAAAAGATTGAAGCAGATAAGAATTGGGTCCGACCAAGTTTTGTTACTGAAATTAGGAGTTTTGTAAGGCTCGCTAACTACTATTGTCGATTTGTGAAAAAAAATTCTTCTATTGCCACACAATTGACGAGTTTGACCAAAAAGGAGACACCATTTAAATGGACTGAAAAATGTGAAGAGAGCTTTCAATAGCTCAAGACACTCTTGACCACAACACCTATTCTATCACTACCGGTGGAAGGTAAAGATTTTATTGTTTATTGTGATGCTTCACATTCTGGTTTGGGTGCGGTGTTGATGCAGGCTTAGAATGTCATAGCTTATGCATCGCGGCAGTTGAAAGTGCATGAGAGGAATTATCCAACACATGATTTAGAGTTGGCAACGGTAGTGTTTGCTCTTAAGATCTGGCAGCATTATCTTTATGGTGTTAAGTGCAAGGTGTTTACTGATCATCACAGTCTACAACATGTATTCACTCAAAAGGATATGAATTTGAGACAACGAAGGTGGATGCAGTTACTCAAGCATTATGATGTGACCATCCAATATCATCTGGGTGTAACCAAGATGTACCGAGATTTGAAGCAAATATATTGGTGGTCGGGCATGAAGAAAGATATAGCGGAGTTTGTAGCTAAGTGTCAAAATTGTCAACAAGTAAAATATGAGCATCAAAGGCCAACAACTTTGCTTCAGAGAATGTCAATTTCGGAATGGAAGTGGAAAAGAGTAGCTTTGGATTTTGTGGTTGGTCTTCCCATGACTTCGGGGAAGTTTGATTCCATTTGTGTAGTGGTTGACAGATTGACTAAGTTAGCCCATTTTATTCCGGTCAGAATAGATTATAACGCCTAACAGTTGGCTAAAGTTTATGTGAGAGAGATGGTAAGGCTGCACGGGGTGCCCCTCTCTATTATCTCAGACCATGGTACGCAATTGACATCCAAGTTTTGGAGGAAATTAAATGATGAATTGGGCACACAACTCACTTTTAGTACAACTTTCCATCCACACACGGAACACTACAACAAATTTGATTATTAGGGACAAATTATTTCGTCATTTATAAAGCATATTTCGTCACAATTTTTTTGTGACGAAAAAAATTTCGTCAGTTAGTCGTCATTAAAGGTGCGTCACTAAATGTATATAAAGACGATTTAGTGCTTCGTCTCTAAAGAAGTTCCATTAACTACAAAACAAAAAAATCGTCACAAATGCTATGCATTTGTGACGAATTTGATTGTCATAAAAAGTGTGTTTTCTGTAGTTGATAGTATAATTTTGTCACTAAAAACGTTATTAACACTGACAAAACTATTTGGTCACTAATTATTTAGTTCAATTAGTGACGATACCAATTGTCTCTAAAGTTCTATGTATTTCGTAGTAGAACAAAAGAAAATTCGTCACTAATGACTACCTTTTATATACAAAAAAGTATTTCGTCCTTAAATGTATAAATTAGTGACAAATTTATCACTCTAATGAAGAATAACAATTTTATAGTTAAATATATCATCTTGTCACTAAAAGTATGATTTTTATTGACAACATAAAATTGTCACTATAAATCGTCATATTATTAGTAATAATTACAATTGTCATAAAATATAAAATTAATTCATATTCGATAAGGAGGGTACTAGAACAAATATATTGTCACTAAATGTGTTCAATTTATGACAAACTAATTTAATTTGTGATGAAAATGTCTTGAAAAGTTTGATATAGTAATCGCAAAAGGTTAAAATCTTTTGCCACTAATTAAAAACATTTGATGACATTTAATTATTTCATATTGATATTATATTTGAATTTAAAATTGCATAAATTGAAAATAGAATAATAAAACACCCATGATCATACAGTAAAGATCAACTAAAACTATACTAGATAATATCTCATTTCAAGCTCCTTAATAAAAGTAAATATGTCCAATACTTGATTACTAAATATTACTCCCTAACTAAGACAAATACGTGGAGATTTCTTCCCAAGTACAAAAAATGTGGCGACATTTAGCCTTCAAGTAGTCTTGATTCAATTCTCACCACTTATACATGTGGGGAAAAAAAAGAGAACAAAATTATGATTTAATTTAAAGTGTTTTCAGATTGAGGTAAAAAAGATAGAATCTGTAACACAATCTATGTATTCAATATGTTGTAATGATCAATTTTATAAGCACTAAATAAAAATGCAAGCATACTAATATGAAGGTCATCTTGGGTGAGCAAGACTATGTACCTGGCAAGAACTTTTTTAAAATTTTGGAGAGCAATGGACATATCATTATCCTCGCACAACCTACTACACATGAATTATCAAAATGCTAATAATTGAGAACTGTATTAACTCAACATCTAACATGTAAAGTATTAGAACATATGACCATTTAATGTACAAGTTAACTAATCCCCGATAATTGGACAAAATAAAATGATTACAGACAATGTTGCATGCATTGCCTAGATTTATAAAGAGTCATGCATCATGTTGGAGTTCATATTAACAAAACCTCACCTACTACATTAACACTATTTCGTCCATTTATTTATTGTAGATCTTTTGTCAGGCCCAATAACGACTACTAGTTCAGAGGTATTCAACTAAAGAATTCAAACAAATATCAACTTTCAAAGCCTTAATTCTATACGAAGTCTACTATACAAGTAAAAAATTCTAGAAGCTTACCAAGCATTTGCTGCAATAAAACTACTTAATGTAGTTCAAGACTAGGACCCAACATCTTGATAATAATTAATTCACTAAATAAATCTACTTAAAATTACTCATAATTCAACAAATGAAAAATATCATTCTTAATCCTTCAACAAGAAAGAGGAGCAACAATGGGTTTTTAGTAAAATGTGTGTTACTAGTCTATCTTATAAATTATCTTTCTATTTGTGGATGGTATGAAAGATAAAATTATCAGTGGGCGATGTGTTATGCAAGAATGGTATAGCTATTTTGTCTTTATATGGCACGATTAGAAAGATCAAGGAAGGGCAGTATATGGGGTTTGTTAACATCTATGCATATAATCCTTAAATTATGTATAACTAGTGTCTTTTTGGACTTGTTGCAACAGAGTTTGACTTCAGGTGATTCGATTCACATATCTTTAGTTGGATGATAAAAACTTTGGTGGTTTTGAGGCTACTAGTTACGAGGGTTCTGATTTCAAACTTACACACAATAGAGCTTCATTCCTTCTACTTTCATCACTAGTTCATGTAATATTGACTAAGCTGCATATATAGTTCATGAAAATGTTGAACTATCCTCCATTCATGTAACTTTTTATACCAATGACAGAATGTACATAGCTCTCCATTTCTTAACCTTTCACCGGTAATTCATATTCAAGAACTCTATCACCTCTGATTCTATATGCAGTATAATAAGTCTCTTATTTGGGTTCTTCAAAGCAAACTTGCTAGCAGATCACGGTCTTGCGTTGTATAATTCTTGTTGATGAGTACTGTCAACTCTTTCACACTAGTTTGGACTTTTGGTGTGTGATGGATTTTATCAGTGGTCTCACAAGGTCTTTTTCCTTGGGCGATGTGTTAAGCAAGAATCTGTTAAGCAAGAATGGTGCAGGTGTTGTGAGATCTATCAACAGGAAACTATGCTACATTTGTTCCTAACAAGAGATTATGCTAAGAGCATCTGAACACACTTTGCTGCAGCAGCTTAAGGGCCCATTTATTTAGTTAAATCAAGTTGCAATACAATTGTGGAAAGCTGACTATTCTCCTAATTAACTGAAGCCACTATATCTGGCTGCCCCAGCCATCATTATATGGCATCTATGGAAGAAAAGAAATATAATTTTCCAAGAAGGTTCAATATCAAGAAACAGAGTTATTAATGACATAAATCAGAACCTCTATCTCTTGGCTAGAGCGAGGTTCCCATGGATAACAAAGATCTCTAATATTTGGCCACTTATGATACAAAAGTTGGAAATCTACAAACCAACGAGGTGCACATTAGTCTAGTGACATCTTCCTCCCCAAGGAAAATTTAAGTTCAATACTGATGGCTTGTCTAGAGAGAACCCTTATCCTTGCTCTCTGGCATTCTGCATTAGAAATGGTAGGGGTCATTGCCAATACTACTAGTTTAGGTGTTGAAGCGTTGACAATTCACGAAGTAGTGGCTTATTGTATAAGAGAACAGCTAATGCCTCTTATTATGGAGACTAGCTCCCTAATCATCAAGAAGGTGATTGATGAAGATTGGGACAGTCCATGGGCTATTAGTATGGAGGTTCAGAAGATCTAAAAGTGGAAGAGAAGGGGGGATTTCTAGGTGTCACGTGTTCTAAGAGAAGAGAACCAGTTAGCCGATCTTTAACTAACAAAGCTTTTATATAAGAAATATATCAGATGATTCATAACTTCAAAGTGCTAAATAAAAAACTAACAAGAAATATCAAACATGCTCAGCTAACAACAATCAAACAGATGACGCAAAGAAAAACGCAATCGAGATGCTGAAATGACTTACAACTTAGGGTGATGAGCTTTAGGGTTCTGAAGAAGATGTAGTATAGAACCTCATTACCAAGAACAATGCACTCATCGGCATTTTCAACCAGTTGATGCAAGGACAAGGTAGCATTATAAGGCTCAACAGCAATGTTAAAAACCTTAGGTGAAGGGAAAACGGAGAAGGTAAGCATCATTCTGTCCGGGTATTCTTCTCTGATCTTTAAGATCAAAAGTGTTCCCATACAAGAACCTGTTCCTCCACCCAATGAATGGCACAATTGAAATCCTGAAAATCAAACACATAGAACGTAAATAAATCCTCAAAATGCACAGATCTACAACAACAACACCAAATGAAAACAAAATGTTTAAGAAAATGCGGGTAGAAACACAAACCTTGAAGGCAGTCAAAGTTTTAGGCTTTCTTACGACCAATATCGAGAACGACATTAATGAATTTAGCACCTTCGGTGTAACTTACCTTAGCCCAATTGTTACCAGCACCAGATTGTCCAAAAACAAAGTTATCAGGATGGAAGATCTGTCCATAAGGACCAGATCTAATATTGTCCATGGTGTGAGGCTCCAAATCCATAAGAACATCCCTAGGAACAAATCTTCCACTGGTAACCTCATTGTAATACACATTAATTCTCTCAAGTGGAGATCAGAATCACCACTGTAACGATCGGTAGAATCAATGTCGTGTTTGGCACAAAAAACTTCCCAGAACTTGGCACCAATTTGGTTACCACATTGTCCACCTTAAATATGAAGGATTTCACGCATTTTGGAACTGAGATTTGAAGAAAATATGCACAAATGAAGAGAAAATTGGTAGATCTTACAAAATTGGAACACAAATGAGAAGTGAAATAAATGTAGGGACAAGGGAGGAGAGGAGGTGGGGGTGTTTTATTGTACTATTCAATACAATAATTTTTAGGAACTCCCATCAGAAGCTAAAAAGATAATTAATTAACACACATAAACAACAAAATCCAAGTATACGATTCAAGGCGGTAAGAGAAAGGGAACCAAATTAAATGACTATTTCCAAGACAAGGTCTAGGACTGATTAACAACAATTCAGTAAGCCACAGGTCCAAACAGTAAAGCATTCCCAAAAACACAGCAAGAAGTACAAATATATGATTTTACCGTAATTCCATTTGGAGAGTTTGTTTGTGGCTTCTATTGTAATTGTTCTAGTATGTGGTATCAATCTCCTTGGAGGTTCATTCTTCTAGAAGAAAAACAATGAAAATCACAAACGAGTCACTCCTAATACAACCTACGTCAATAGTTAAGGACTATCAGTCATCTTAAACTTCAGTTTCATCTTAAATCACTTCTCCTCAAGTTTGAGAAAGGATTCTTTTGGGTAAGATGTCATTTCTCCTGGTGAAATATTGTAGGTGTCTCATAGTGGCATCACCCAAAACTTGAGATAGAAATGTCATCAATAAGCAGGAGCTGAAGAAAAACCGATTTTATCCCGTAAGAAATTGATTAGGCTCCAAGAATGCTACTTACCTCCCTCAGCTCGTACCTTCAGAGGTCAATCTGGTTGATTTCCAGCAGAGCAGCAACAATTTAGATGAGCTTAAGGTCCAAGTTTAGGGGTGAATCTCTGGGGTCGAATGTTACAGAGAGTTCATCCATAGGCTTTTCACTTTCCTTTTAGTTACTTCTTTAGTGTTTTCATTTGTTGTCTTTTATCTTTTGTTTCCTTTTGCTTATTTCCTGTTAAGATAGTCCTGACCTGTTCTTGGTCGGGCTTTTAGCTATAGCTTGTATATAATTTGTTTTGAATAAATTGGCCTTGAGCCAAACCATTTTAACCAAAAAAAAAGATAGACATTCAATTTGATCTGTTATTGTCCTTAAGATGCTGACTAAACCACATCATCTGGTAATGTACTAATTGGATTTACCTTCACAAAGTAAGACATCTCCAAGACAACTCTATGGAGTAATATCAACTTTAACAATAACAATTCTCTAATGAATGAACCCAAAAGAATATGATAAAGAGAGTATTGAATATTATCATGGATAAAAAGATATCTCAAATTAAAGCAACAACCAAGTCTAAACATGTGATATTTTATCACTAAGAACTCTAACAGTAACATTCTCTTGCATATCCAAGTCTTAGATTCCCAAGCATATACACATGGTTGGCATGTGAAAAAAAATCAATAAATATATTAATTAATCTCAATCATATCTAGACTTATGATTCACTAAACTATGATCCTAATATTATATATCATATCAGCTAAAGCAAGCATAAGAGTTGTTGTATAGGAGTATTACCATTTACTAAACAAGTAGAAAATACACGAAACCTTTCGCCTACTAAGTATGAAAATCATAATCAAATTAAGCAGTAAATAGAAATATAAAAGAGAAGAAAAAATAAAAACTAGAAAGTTGATTGAACTTTTGAGCACTTTGAACTTTCCAGTATTTTCCTCATCAGAATGGTACTTCATTGGTTACAATTTACACTTCTTACTTTCCTTTTTTGTTTGTCCCAAAAAGAGTCTCTTGTTTAAAAAGAAAATGATAGTTCTATGAGTTACTAGACTTCCCTACTACTAAAAAAATTTCCTATCCAGAATTAAGAAAAAATAGACCAAACCATCATTGAATAAGATGACTTACTTGAGTAAAGAGAAAGAGATACATAGAGATAAATGACCTTGAAGGTGCCACCATGTAGTGAACGTGCAAAACCCAAACAAAGGATATGATCCACTGACGGTATGATTATAAGAATGTACCTAAAGGAAATTATTACATTTTGTAGTCAGGGTTATAAAATGCAATATACAAAATATCGACACTCATAACATTACTTTAAGTGAAAGTTGAAACGAGATATTGAGTGAAAGCAAAAGAGGAAAAACGATCAGCATGTCTAGCGCTATTAGTACCACACACATTGGTCAATTGTCAGTATGATAGGCTATTATTACACATGCATATTAAAAAATATTTACTATTTTACTTTGAAAACTAAAATTATCTAATCGAAAACTAAAGGAACTCCTGATTTTGCATTTTTCCTATATGTTAAGTTGTTCGTAATACTTAATAGTAATGTACTAACTATTCATTATCTTAATTTCCTTGTTTTCAAGTATTCATCATCTCACATTAGGATTCTCTCAACCATAAATGGGTGCAAGAAATATATCATTTTAAATAGTATCTTGGAATAGCAAAGAACTTTAAAGCCTTAAACATGTAAGTTTTTCTTAAACAAGGATCAATATCTGAAGTTAAAGATGAAATCATGTAGTTGATACAGCCTAGCGAGTGAGGCATCTATATTTGTGCAGTTGATAGATTCTTCGTTTTCAAATTAATTTCTTTTTTTTGACAGCACATTGCTCATGGCATTACTCTTTGAGATTACTTGAAAAACTTCACTTTTGAGTTGAGAGTCTATCGAAAACAATCACTTTAGCCCCGGTAAGAATAAGGTCTACATACATCCTACTCTGCCCAAATACCAGTTATGAAACTACACAAGGTATGTTGTTGTTGGAGATAGACGATAAAACATCAACATAAAATCCATTCGTCATATGGTTTATGATTTCTTTTGAAAGGAGCCACATTCTCAAATCAATTAGAAGACCAATATGCCGTACCATATCCTAGGTTTCTCAAGTAAATTTTAGCAAGAAATCCATTAAAAATTAAAAATAAACTTACGAACAAATAAGATTTGAGCCTTTTATCTAATCAAAAGCTTCAAGCATCATCATCCTCCCGTAATTTCGGATTCCAACAGTCATTACCACCAACCTGCCACCCTCACACACACAAAACTGAGGCTTATCTAAAGCTCAATTTACGTTGAACTCTATGGAATATAAGCCTCGTATTTTCAAGCTCAAATGTAGCGTGAAAGAACAGAGAAGAACAAAAAGCATAGCAAATGAAACAAAGTCAAAATCAATTTTTGACCAATTTGAAGAGAATGTAGCAGAGGAAACAGAAGAACACACGAAAATCTATAAACACAGAGAATTTAGTGGATCTATGATTTATATTCACCTCCTTCTTTGTCTGTTGTGCGGGTCTTCGTTTGATTACATCTTCGTCGTTACTCCCAATTAAGACTGCATATCAAAGAATATATCTACTTTAGCTTTGTGCTTCTCCAAATAACCATAGCATCCCCAAACAAAATCATACCATTTTCTAGTCCAAAAGCTTTGGATCTTGTATCAAAAGAGGAAAAGAAACAAAAAAAGAATCGGTCAAAAAGCTGCAAATTAGAAAAAACATAATTTAACTTAATTGGAAGTGTGAAGTACTAGACATTTGTAGAAGTAAAATTGGAAGCAAGAACTCACTAGATATTGGGTAAAACTGTTACATGCCAATTAGTTCATTTCATTAATTCCAATTTGTATATGCTTGTATTTTAGCTAAGTGAAGCAGTTACGTGACTAAGCATGGGTGTGAAACTGAAACCATTAGGAAATGTTGTTAGAAGAGTTAGTTACTCTCGGAAATAGTCCAGCTACATATAGTTGATCTTTCATTGTAATGGGTATCATTTTGGAGATCAATAAGAAAATTCTCTCTTCTCTCTCTTCTTTCAGTTTTCTCTTTCTTTGAAGGGAACCGAGCACAGCTATTCAAGGGTAATTCAATACTTTTCCCTTTAGGCTTACTCATCTTAATTCTGTTTGTATCATTGGTATCAGAGCGCAGAAATCCTCTGACCTGCAATAATGGGGGATCACAACACTCGTATGCAAGAATTACGACGGGAGGTTGATCTATTGAAGGGTTCTATGGAAGGAGTTGTTAGTTCTGTGACAGAATTGCAACAATCGATGGATACGAAGGTGGCGCAGGCCATGGAAGATATTAAACGATTGCTGACAGAGAATGTGAACCCTAGAAATGGAGATGGAGAAGATCGGAGAGCACATGATGATAACAGGGACAGAGGAGTTCCAATTCTCAATCACAATTGTCCAGTGGATAATAGGAATTATCAGGTTGACCTTCCTCATTTTGATGGAACTGGGCTAAAAGATTGGCTCTATAGGTGCGAGCAGTTCTTCGATGTAGATGAAACTTCTCCAGATGTAAAGGTGAAGATTGTCTCCTTCAAATTGGATGGAAAAGCTTTGCAGTGGCATCAATCGTATATGAAGCAGAGATTGACCAGAGGATGGCCTAGCTGGGATGATTACGTGAGGTGTTTGTATGCCAGATTTGGAACTAAGCTCTATGATGATCCTATGGGAGACTTCAAGGATCTCAGGCAAGTCAATTCTGTACAAGCTTATGTTGATATCTTTGATGAACTACTCACTAGAGTAGAACTTTCAGAAGACTATGTTGTTAGCTGTTTTGTGAGGGGTCTTAAACCAGAAATTGGCCTACCTGTTAAGATGTTAGGACCTAGATCTCTAGCTAAAGCAGTTAGTTTAGCTAGAATGCAGGAACAAACACTTCTGGTTCAGCAGCAAGTTTTTTCACAGCCTTATAATCCCAAAACTACTCCCAGATTTGACACCACCAATCCCATTTTTTCTTATGGATCTACCTACCAATCCAACAGAGTTCATCAGAATACCCAAAAAAATCCCTCTACCCTCTCTAACAACTCCAAGCCAAACCTAAAAAATGTCAAAATGTTAACACCTGCTGAAATGGAAGAAAGGAGGAGCAAGGGCCTGTGTTTCAATTGTGATGAAAAGTATGTGTATGGGCATGTATGTAAGAAGAAGAGGCAATTGTTTTCTATGGAAGTAGAGGAAGACAATGCAGGTATTGTGGAATTAGAGCAAGAAGTTTTTGTAGACCCTGCTGAATTTTTGACTATGATAGGTCAAGGTTTAGAGACTGATGATCAGGGGGCTATTCTACCACATGTCTCAGTTTATGCTATGACTGGGTTGCATGATTTTAGGACTATGAGGGTTACAGTATCTGTTAAAGGCAAGGCTGTACAAGTCCTAATTGATACAGGAAGCACTCACAATTTTCTTGATCTAAATACTGCTAAGAGGTTGGGATGTCTTTTAACTGCTATATCCCCATTTCCTGTTTCTGTGGCTGACGGGAAAAAGATGCATTGCAATTATGTATGTAAGAAATTGATTTGGAAAATGCAAGGAGTATCATTTGATTCTGACATGCTCGTGCTACCTATTGGAGGATGTAATATGGTTCTTGGGGTTCAATGGCTGATTACTTTGGGGGACATAATGTGGAATTTCAAACAACTTAAGATGGAGTTCAGTATCATGGGTCACAAAGTGTCTTTGAGGGGTATCAAACCACCTGCGGCTAAGGTGGTTCAACAGAGTGGTATGGCTAAGTTGTTAGCTAAACCAGCAGAACTATGTATGATCTCGGTAGGTATGTATTTGGGAGAGGAATGCAGTGAGGAACCAGGTCGTTTGTTCTCTATTAGCAGCTGTGGTACAACAGGAAAGGACAGTACAGACATGCAAGAGTTGCTACAGGATTTTTCTGACTTATTTGAGGTACCAACAGAACTACCACCCTCTAGGAATCATGATCACAAGATTGTATTGAAAGATGGCACATCTCCAATCAATATTAGACCTTACAGATATCCTGCAATTCAGAAGGATGAGATTGAGAAGCTGGTAAACGAGATGTTAGATTCAGGTGTCATAAGGCCTAGCACCAGTCCATATTCTTCACCTATAGTCATGGTAAAGAAGAAAGATGGTTCATGGAGAATGTGTGTCGATTACAGAGAATTGAATAATCATACAGTAAAAGATAAGTTTCCTATTCCCGTAATTGAAGAGTTATTAGATGAGCTACATGGTGCAAAGTATTTTTCCAAGTTGGATTTAAGATCCGGCTACCATCAGATTAGGATGTTTGAGCCTGACATTCCAAAAACTGCCTTTAGGACCCATCAAGGTCACTATGAATTCATGGTCATGCCTTTTGGCCTGACCAATGCTCCCTCTACATTTCAGAGCTTGATGAATCAGATCTTTCTTCCTCATCTCAGGAGATTTATCTTGGTATTTTTTGATGATATCCTTGTCTACAGCTCTAACTGGACTGATCACCTTTCTCACTTGAGAGAAACTTTCAGTATACTTAGAGTAAATGTCTTATATGTGAAGCATAGCAAGTGTGCTTTTGGGGTCCAGCAGATTGACTATCTAGGTCATGTCATTTCTCAAGAAGGGGTTGCTATGGATGGGGACAAGGTAGCAAATGTCTTATATATGAAGCATAACAAGTGTGCTTTTGGGGTCCAGCAGATTGACTATCTAGGTCATGTCATTTCTCAAGAAGGGGTTGCTATGGATGGGGACAAGGTAGAAGCTGTGGTGCACTGGCCTCAACCTACTACTTTGAAGGGTTTGAGAGGATTTCTAGGACTTGCAGGATACTACAGGAGATTTATTCAAGGCTTTGGGATTATAGCAAGACCTTTGAATGACTTGCTGAAAAAAGGGAACTTCAAATGGAATGAGGCTGCTTCTCAAGCTTTTGACCAACTAAAACTAGCTGTTACATCAGCACCTGTCTTAGCTTTACCAGATTTTTCCAAAGATTTCATAATAGAGACAGATGCCTCTGGAGGAGGCATTGGTGCTGTTCTTGCACAGGGTCACAGACCTGTAGCTTTCTTCAGTCAAGGACTGTCTGCAACGAATCAAGCCCTATCAGCATATGAACGAGAATTGTTAGCACTGGTAGCTGCTGTTCAAAAGTGGAGGCCTTATCTTTTGGGAAGGCAATTTATTATAAAGACTGATCACCAACCCCTCAAATATTTGCTAGAACAGCGAATTACCACTCCTAGCCAACAGAAATGGCTGGTTAAACTACTTGGTTATGACTATATAATTTCCTATAAGAAGGGCAAGGACAATATTGTTGTAGATGCTCTCTCTAGAAGAGAGGAACCCATTCAGCTTTGTAGCATTTCTGGGGTCCAGGCTCAATTACTTGAAGATGTGAAGAGTTCATGGTTGCAGGATCCTGTATTACAGAAGCTAATTACTTCCATACAGACTACAGGTGCTCCTAAACCTTATTATAGGTATCATGCTGGTATTCTCAGTAGAAAGGGTAAGATGATGGTAGGTTCTGTGGCTGCAGTACGAAAAGATTTGATAGCACTGTACCATGATAGCTCTAGTGGGGGTCATTCTGGTATGACAGCGACCTTGCAAAGGCTGCGACAAGATTTTTATTGGAAGAAGATGAAGCAGGACGTTTATGCCTATGTTAGATGTTGTGATGTTTGTCAGAGGTGCAAGGGTGAGAATGTTGCATGCCCTGGCCTTCTTCAACCTCTTCCAATCCCTGACAAGGTATGGTAGGATATCTCTATGGATTTTATAGAAGGCCTTCCAAGGGTGGCTGGACATGAGGTGATTTTTGTGGTAGTTGACAGATTGAGTAAGGCAGCTCACTTTATGGCACTTAAACACCCTTATTCTGCTGTGGATGTGGCTCAGTCTTTCATGAGTGGGGTGTTCAAACTCCATGGCATGCCAAAAACCATCGTTTCAGACAGAGATCCAATTTTTACAAGCAGATTTTGGAAGGAATTATTCAAACTACAGAAGGTCACATTGCTTACTTCTTCTGCATACCATCCACAAACAGATGGACAGACTGAAGTTGTAAACAGATGCCTTGAGTGTTATCTGAGATGTATGACGTTTGAGAAGCCTAGGGAGTGGCCTCAGTGGTTGGCATTGGCTGAATGGTGGTACAATACCACATTCCACTCTGCTATTAACATGACCCCTTATTCTGTAGTTTATGGCCAATCACCCCCTCATCTCTTACCTTATATGCCTTTTGACTCCCAACTAGATTTGGTAGATAGGAGTCTACAAGCTAGAGAGGCCACTTTAAGATGCCTAAAAGCTCATTTGGCCAGAGCCCAGAGTAGAATGAAGTCTCATGCGGATAAAGGAAGAACTGATAGGTCCTATGTAGTGGGAGATTGGGTTTACATCAAGTTACATCCTTACAGACAGACCTCTCTTAAATCCCATGCTTTCCAGAAACTTTCAGCCAAGTTTTTTGGTCCTTTCCAAATCCTTGCAAGGGTGGGTCCAGTTGCTTACACCCTCCAGTTACCCCCTGACTCTAAAATTCATCCCACCATCCATATTTCTCAGCTCAAAAAGAAGTTGTGATCCCATATTGTTTCTGCTACTCTACCTGAAGTTCATGTTGATGTTGGTCACATACTTCTTACTCCTCAGGCCATTCTTGATAGGAGGATTGTCAAGCAGCATGGAAGACCTGCTACTCAGTTGTTAATCAAGTGGTTCAATGCAGCAGACGAGGACAACACCTGGGAAGATTTTCAATCTTTCACTCAGCAGTTTCCACATTTTAATCCTTGAGGACAAGGATTAGTCGAAGGGGGGGAGTATTGTTACATGCCAATTAGTTCATTTCATTAATTCCAATTTGTATATGCTTGTATTTTAGCTAAGTGAAGCAGTCACGTGACTAAGCATGGGTGTGAAACTGAAACCGTTAGGAAATGTTGTTAGAAGAGTTAGTTAAGAGTTAGTTATAACTAACTCTCGGAAATAGTCCAGCTACATATAGTTGATCTTTCATTGTAATGGGTATCAATTTAGAGATCAATAAGAAAATTCTCTCTTCTTTCTCTTCTATCAGTTTTCTCTTTCTTTGAAGGGAATCGAGCACAGCTGTTCAAGGGTAATTCAATACTTTTCCCTTTAGGCTTACTCATCTTAATTCTGTTTGTATCATTGTTTCGGCGGAAATCATTTGTATCAAAAACATAGAAGAGGCATCAAATCAAAAGAAAAAAGTAAAACCTAATTGTAGTGGGAACTAAATTAGCGGTGCTGTGCATTTGGGGAAAATAATTAAATGGAAATTTTGTTTGCCGTGTTTGTTTTGGCGCAAAATTGAAAAAAATTAGAGGGGTTAAGTGAGTGTGTTGGTTGAATTTAAGTGAGTTATAATAAATTGAGTTAATAAATGAGTGATTTATTGACTCATTCACAAGTTATTTAAGTTAAAACCTGGGTTATAATTCAATCCTCTCAATTTTACTAAGTCTTAATTGTTTTACTTGCTCTTTTATAATTTTTTTAGTATTTTAAATAAAAAAATATTATTATAGCTATATATAATATATCAAATAATAAAATAGTATTTATTTAAAATTATTTTGACAAGATTCGTCATTAAATAATTTGGGCTATAGATCAATTCAATATTTAATGGATTGAGTTAATACATGAGCGGGTCAATAACCCCGCTCAAACTTAAGCAAGTAAAATAAGTTAGGTTTGTTCTGCCTCCCTAAAAAATAATTAAATTTTAACCCACGACACACACACACAAATTGTTGCGAAGGTCAGGTGATTTGAAATTGAAAAATTATTTGGATAAGTAATTTGAATTTTTAAAAGAAAAAACTACCTAATTGCATACCAAATTTCAAGTCAAATACACCTAGATACAAATTTTTTGCTACCATATACATTGAAATAGGGATAGAGGAAAGCGAGATTCGCTTATGTATTCTTGATACATGTGAATCACACTAGATATAAATTATATACATGTATCTCGTATGATTCACATATAATTGAGATACCAGATTCACAATCGAGATAGGAGAGTGGCAAATGACATTTGTCTATAATCCCATGTGAATCGCACTAGACACACAATAGATACATGTATCTGATGTGATTCATATGTATCTGGGCGAGCGAAATGAGAGGAAAGTGAGCGAGATAGGAGAATGACGAATGAGATAGGAGAGAGTTGGGTGAGATAGTAGAGTGGCAAGAGAGATGAGAGATATAGAAACGTGACTATTGTTAGCTATAACTATTTAAATGAATTTAAGTACGCATTTTTGTCAAATATTTTTAGAGAATAACTTCTCTCAACTGACAGTGGACAAGAAGATTATACCGTCAATTCTTTTTTAGAAATACTTATTCCTCTTAATATATTCACATATTATTAATATTTAAATAAAAATAACAAAAACAGTATTATATGGTAACTTGGACTCTAAATTAATTATAAGAGTTTGCTTAGAATTCTCATTTGGTTGCCAAAAATAAGAAGGATTATTTCACCTATTTCTTGTCCTCGATATTTTCACCTCGTTCTCCATCAACACCATTGAAGAATTGGAGACAATAACTTTTTTTTTCTTTTTAAAATCTAGAGTAATTAATCTCATAAAAAAATTATTCACAACCTATTAAGTCTTCTTCGCAATATTAATTTTTTTTTAAATAGGTGCTTCCATTGTTTCAGACTGTGTTTTCTCTTCTTAGTTCATTCAATCAACAATACAAAAATTAATTGAAAACAAACTTTGATCCATATATCATCATATGTATTCCAATTTATTTAAATATTACTCAAAGTCAATAACATCATAAATATTTGGACGTCTTTTCAATAAAATTAAATATTAGATATGTAAAACGTGTTTAAAAAAAAGGAGAAGCTGAAAAATCATTAATCTTTAAATGTTAAAATACAATAATTAAATTAAGAGATATAAGTATTTCTAAAAATGAACTGACGGGGGAATTTTCTTGTCCACTGTCAGTGAAGAGAAGTTAATCTCATATTTTTATCAGTCGTGTGTATGATAAAATAAATAATATATAAGCGAATAGAGGAGCTTAGGGTCAGTTAGTCAATTGATCAATTTTCCCTTTCCTTTATTTATATTTAACTATTTCTACATTTTAATTTATTTGTCTTATGTCCCTTTTTAGTATGTTATGCATTTATATATTACTGCCCTTCTCCTCTATTTATATTTAATAATTTATATGTTTAAATGTATTTGTCTTATTTCCCTTTTTAGTATGTTTTATAGTTATAAATTACTAAAAAAATAATACTATAAATTATAATAAGTAAAAAAATAAAATATTTGAAAAACATATCAAAATTTAGATCAACTCTCGAAATACAAAAGGGATAAAATATATTATTTGAAAATTACGTTAAGATTAATATAAATTACAATAATTAACAACTTATATCTATATATATATATATTATTTTATTTTATTTTCTTTTTTAAAAAACATATTATAATTTTGTTAATTCTCAAAATTTCTCATGTGCAACATAAATTGTGACACAGAGTGTAACACATTTATTTAAAAATTACATTACTTACAAACATTATAAATCACAATAATTAACAACTTAAAATATTTTTAAATTATATTTAA
>NW_006238974.1:690818-692783 GCF_000226075.1 Solanum tuberosum
TGTATCCAATCATTTTATTAATTAACTAAAAAATTTAAGTCATAGACATTTAATCATTTTTTTTGTGACAAAATTTTATTGTGATTAAATTATAGGTTAAATAGAGACAATAATATAATCGTCACTAATTGCTTGAACTATTAGTGACAAAAACTAAGGTCACAATTAAATTTGAAATTTTGTTGCTAAATTACACAATGATTAACCACAAATTCTGATTTGTCACTATTGTATCAACATACTTTTTGTGACAAAAAAATTTCGTGTCCAAAATTTAATTAATTTTAGGACAAAATAGGATTCGTCATAGAATGGGTACATAGTTAGTGACAAAATAATGTGTCACTAAGAACTTTAAATTCGTCACTAATAGTACTCAATAAATGGCGCCAACTTATTTTTTGGTGAGAAATTTTAGTGGACAAAACTTTGCTACGAAATTTTATGTTTCGTCCTTAAAAGTATGTGCTTCATGTATTTAAATACGAAATATAATTTTTGTCACAAAAGGTAGACCATTGGTGATGAATTTCATGTCGTAGCTAATAGTTTCGTAGCTATATATCATATTTGTTGTAGTGACAGTCAGAGATGACTATTCAAGTGTTAGAAGACATATTGAGGGCATGTGTGATTGATTTTGGAAGGCATTGGGATAAGTTCCTACCGTTGTGTGAGTTCTCCTACAATAATATATAGTTACCACTCCAGCATTGATATGGCACCATTTGAAGCGCTGTATGGGATGGGATGTAGATCACCAATAGGATGATTTGAGGCTGGAGATGTGAAACCTTTGGGGGTTGATTTAGTGAAGGATATTAAAGATGAGGTGAGAAGTATTCAAGCTAATCTTTTAGTAGCCCATAGTAGATAGAAGAAGTATGCGGACCATAAGGTAAGAGACATGGCATTTCAGACTGGTGAGAAGGTTCTTCTTAAATTATCACCCATGAAAGGGGTGATGACATTTGGCAAGAAGGGCAAGCTAAGTCCGCGATACATTGGTCCCTTTGAGGTTCTTGACTATATATGTAGGGCCAGTGTCTTATAGATTGGCTTTACCTCCCAACCTATCTGGAGTTCATTCGGTATTTCATGTGTCTATGTTGAAAAGATATCATGGTGACAGGGATTACATCATAAAATGGGACTCAGTGGTGTTAGACAAAGATCTTCAGTATGAGGAAGAACCGATTGCAATTCTTGATCGTGATGTCCGGGAGTTGAGAACCAAAGAGATTAATTCCGTGAAAGTTCAATGGAAGCATCGTCTAGCTGAGGAATCTACTTGGGAAATCGTGAAGGACATCTGAGACAAGTAGCCCTAGTTGTTCGTCGATTCAGGTACTACTCTACTCATGCTTTAGCATGTTTTTCCTAGTTTATCACTCGGGGACTGTAACATCCGGCAAATTGAAATAACTAAGAAGAGGCTTAGAATTTGAAATTTTTCATTTTTTAGAAAAAAATTGAAAATTTTGGAAAATTTTGGCCAAGTATGGAAAAGGTGAGTTTTTGGCCAACTTTGGACAGCCATAACTTCTAGATCAGGATGAGTTAGGTGTAGTTCCAGTTATGTTTGCATAGCTCGTGGAATGGTCTTTCCAACGCCACCGAGTTTGCTCGATTCTGAGTTCGTATGAGTGAGTTATGACCTTTGAAAGTTGGGCAGTTGGCAGGGAATCCGTCCGGAAAATTTAAGGGCATTTTGGTCTTTTCCCTAGCCATTTCTTTTGAGGTTATATTGTTGTGTTTATGCTGATTGTGGATCATTTTTGGTCCCATTTTAAAGAGTGAAAGCTAGGGCTTGAGAGAAGAAGAAGAGAAGAAGAAGAGAAGAAGAGGAGAAGAAGAGAAGGAAGAGAAGATCAAGCAAGGAGTTTCCGTCAAGGATCCTCGTGGATATCGTCGGGGGTGATCCCTAATAGGTATGTGAGTCCATAGGGTTGGGTTGGTTCTTTC
>NW_006238974.1:693508-694164 GCF_000226075.1 Solanum tuberosum
AAGTTGTTAGTTGTTGTTGTTGAAATTATTGTTGGTTGTGGGACATGATTGGGTTGTGTTTTGCGTTGTAATCCATGGTATGTTGAGGGATATGATGATCCTTAGTGTTTGGGGTTGAAGCCCTTGAAGTAAGGGTGGTTTAGAGTTGGCAAAACAATAGAGAAAAGTCGAGTTTCTGGGCAAGAAGGTTAGCGCGTCGCGCCTGCAAGCGCCCCTCAAAAGGGATTCTGAAGTTTCCCCCTTGGGATGGCGCGCCTCTCAGAGCGCCAGCAGGTGCCTTCTGAGCTTCAAGTTCTGGCGCTCCGCGTCTTGTAGAGCGCCAAGGACGCCATGTTCCCCCATTCTTTCTATGCTTTCTCATGCATGTTCCTTGGTATTGTACCTATGTTTTATGGTTGTTTCCAACACTCTAAGGTACATTTAAACCTCCCGAACTCATCCGTAACATGTGATCAAACACCTTGAATTCATAATTCAATTCAAGGAGGGTTAGAAGTCAAGTGAAGTTAGAAGTCAAGCAAAGTTAAGAAGTTAGTTCAAGTAAGTTTCAAAGTTGTTCAAGAGTCTTTATTGAACGTTTTCACTTCATTCTAAGGCTAAAGTCGCAAGTCTAGTAAAGAATAAAGAGCTTAGAGTTTCAAGCTAAGAAAGAGGTC
>NW_006238974.1:694264-695228 GCF_000226075.1 Solanum tuberosum
TAAGAAGAGGCTTAGAATTTGAAAATTTTCATTTTTTAGAAAGAATTTGAAAATTTTGGAAAATTTTGGCTAAGTATGCAAAATGTGAGTTTTTGGCCAACTTTGAACAGCCATAACTTCTATCTCAGGATGAGTTAGGTGTAGTTCCAGTTATGTCTGCATAGCTCGTGGAAGTTTCTTTCCAACGCCACCAAGTTTGCTCGATTCCGAGTTCGTATAAGTGAGTTATGACCTTTGAAAGTTGGGCAGTTGGCAGGGAATCCGTCCGGAAAATTTAAGGGCATTTTGGTCTTTTCCCTAGCCATTTCTTTTGAGGTTATATTGTTGTGTTGGGCTGATTGTGGATCATTTTTGGTCCCATTATAAAGAGTTAAAGCTAGGGCTTGAGAGAAGAAGAAGAGAAGAAGAAGAGAAGAAGAGGAGAAGAAGAGGAGGGAGAGAAGATAAAGCAAGGAGTTTCCGTCAAGGATCCTTGTGGATATCGTCGAGAGTGATCCCTATCAAGGTATGTGAATAGTTAGTGTGGATTTATCCTTTCCCCCACACACCAAGCTCATTTTTATGATTTGAGAAAAGATTGGATTTGTTGTTGAAGTTGTTAGTTGTTGTGTTGATATTGTTGTCGATTGTGATGTTGAGATTCTTGTTGATTTGGGACTTGTTTCCGGTTGTGTTTTGAGTTGTAATCCATGGTATGTTGAGGGATATGATGATCCTTAGTGTTTGGGGTTGAAGCCCTTGAAGTAAGGGTGGTTTAGAGTTGGCAAAACAAGGGAGAAAAGTCGAGTTTCTGGGCAAGGGGGTTGGCGAGTCGCGCCTGCCAGCGCCCCCCAAAGGGGACTCTGAAGTCCAGCCCTTGGGGCGGCGCGCCTCTCAGAGCGCCAGCAGGTGCCTTCTGAGCTTCAAGTTCTGGCGCTCCGCGCCTTGCAGAGCGCCAAGGACACCAAGTGATCCCTTTCATTTC